>NC_056739.1:1058852391-1059019891 GCF_019279795.1 Protopterus annectens
TGTCATGGGCCTGATGAGGAATGCAGTATGGCATCTGTTTGAGCCCTTTGATCCTCTTGGTGAGGTACCTTTGGGGTCTTTCCTGTTGCTGCAGGTGTCTGGTAAGGTACATCCCAAAAGGGGCATTGTACTCAATTATGGGCCTGATGAGGAATGAGTAAAAAGGCACGATGACCTCCCCTGATCTAGATGTGAATCCCTTCTTGATTAGGTGGGCTATATAAAATGCTTTTCTAACCACTTTGGCCACGTGGTTGTCAAATGAGAGATTGCTATCATCTTGGGTCCCCAGGTCCCTAATTACTTCTTCCGTACTTAATGGATTACCACCTATTTGTTTACTTGGGGGCACTTTATTTTTGCCAAAGGGGATGACTATACACTTTTTGGCATTTAGCTTGATGTCATGGCTTTGGCACCAGTTGTCTGTTTCTATGAGGCCCTTTTGTAGGATGCTTGTGTCTGCATGAGAGTCAATTATGGCGCCCAGTTTGCTGTCATCTGCGACCTTGGTCAGCCACAGTCTTTCCGTCTTAGCCTGTACCTCCGAGAAATATATACCGAACAAGAGAGGTCCCAGGACTGAGCCTTGTGGGACGCCACTTGTAACTGGTTTGGAGTCTGACATGGCTCCAGCAATTCTAACCATGTGGGTTGTGTCCTTGAGCCAGTTTGCAACCCATCTAGTGACATAGGGGTTTATATTTAAGCTGGTGAGCTTATCTATAATGCCCAAGTGGGGTATTGTATCGAAGGCTTTTGCGAGGTCCAGGTAGGCTGTGTGGACCACCTTCCCCTCGTCAATGGCCTTGGTGACTGTTTCAAAGAAATCAACCAGGTTTAAGAGGCAGGATCTGCCCTTAACAAAGCCAAACTGTGTAGGATCCAGTGTCTGTAGGTCCCCAATATCTTTATTTATGAGGTCCATGATGATCCTTTCCATAGCTTTGCAGACCAAGCTAGTCATGCTTATGGGGCGATAGTTTCCAGGATCCGTTGAGGCACCACCTTTGTGGAGAGGGACCACTGTTGCTGTACGCCACTGTTTGGGTACTTATCCTGTAGTAAGGCTAAGATTGAACAGTAGTTTTATGTTTGGGTTTAGCTCTTCTTGGAGTTCATGTAGGACGCAGCCCGGGACACCATCTGGTCCCATTGATGCTGTGTTTTTTGCTTTGGAGAGGGCGGCTCTTACCTAAGCATCTGAGCTGTCAGGGCGGCAGCACTCTGTTGGGATAGATATTTGCCCTTTTGGTGGGGAAGGGGGGGGGGGGAGTTTGCACTGAACCTGTCAGCTAGGATGTTGGCAATGTCTGTGGGCTCGGTGTATTTTTTGTCATTTTGGACTAATTCTGAGCATATCTGGGAATTCCCACCCAGGTTCCTAACATAACTAAAGAAAGCCTTGTGATTATCCTTAATGTCCTGTGCAATTTTTCTCTCGAAGCTGGCCTTAGACGATTTTATGAGTGCCCATAGTTTTTTGCTAATACTGATCAGAGATGCCTTCCCTTTTGGGGATTTTGCTCTATCATGTAGTAGCTTCCTCCTTCTATTGTATAGTTTGTTTATGGCTGGGGTCCACCAGAGAGGACGTCTGCCTTTGGAGGATTGGGTCTTGGTTTTATTTGGGATTGCATGATCCATGCATTCCTGAAGGTGTTCATAGAATGCGTTTATAAAGGATTCTGCGGTCTGGGCCGTATTTTCCACAGGCCCGGGGGCTTTGAAGGATTCCGCCTTGGTTTTGAGGCGTGTGAAATTTGCTTTAGAGAAGTTTTTCACTGTGGTTTTCTGGGCAGGGGGTGGGGTCGGGATGTGAATATCCAGTGAGATTAGTTTATGATCTGATCTTACCAGTGAGGGATACACTTCTGGTCTGGAGCATAGTGTCCCCATGTTGGTGATGATCAGGTCCAGTATGTTTTCCCCTCTTATGGGAGTGGTAACAAGTTGTTCCATAGCATTTGAGTTTATAAATTCTAGGAACCTTTGGGCTAGGGTGTTGGAGCTAGAGTAATGCTCCCAGTCTATGTTTGGGTAGTTGAAGTCACCCAATATAATGGTGTTTGGAGAGACCTTCATATTTTCCAGTATTCTAAGGAAGGCCGAGTGGGGTTCCTGTGTTTGGGACGGTGGTCTGTAGCAGGCTATAAACTGGAAGGCAGTTTTACCCACTGTTAGTTGATTAAACGCATTTCAGAAGTCTGTCAGTGCAAAGCAAATTGTTTCATCAAGAATGGTCTCCAAAGATCAGCCTGAAAAATGATAGTAGTGTAGGCAACTTTGAAAGTTCTGTAAGACAGTATTACTCTGTGTCACATTCAAACCATTGCAGATGACACCATGTGTGTGGGGTGCATTATCAAGCAAAAAGGCATCAGATCTTTTCGTTTCAGAAAGTTTTTTTTTTTTTTTTCCTGTTATTGTGTTCTTCACTACAGTTTACACCACTGGTCAGTACATATCCCAGGATTTCAGAAGCGATGTTCAGAATATCTTAGCAAGCGGCCAACTTTGTCTTTATTACTACAAACTGGATATACACACTTTTCAGGACATTGCATAAATCTGAGGCATGCCTCGACTGGGCCTGTCTCTCAGACATCCCCACAGTCAATGCCATTCCTTTTGCTCCTTATTTATTTTGCTGGTCAGTTAGGAGTGTAGATGCATTTTTGTGAAGTTGAATCCTGCTTTCTTTCCCTCCTTCTCTTTCATTCAGAAAGTACTCCTCAAAGTGAAGCAGGAGAAGATAACTGTAGCCTTGTTCTTACAGCTTCTACTTGACTAAGGTACTGTAGATCTGTCTCTTCACGAGGCTTGCCAGTCTTCCTTCATGGCCAGCAACAATGATTTCTGGTGACTGAAAAAGTCAAATTCCATTCGCAGACTCTCAAAATCTGGTGAATTGCTTATAATAAATTACAACAACTATGAAAAAGTGCCCAATTCTGTGTTTGGGCTAGTTAATAGAAATGTAGAAAATAAAGGCCCTTGGGAGTCTGGCCGTTGACACAAAGAATTAGTGGTTTGGTTAAGCTACAATGAACAGAAGAATGGTGGATTCCCATACATATTGCTTTGGAGATGCTCATGACATTGACAGTTGTGAGGTCATAAGTGTTTGCTGTGAGTACATTGCAGTCATGGTAGAAGGAAAATGGAGCTATGACTTGCTATGCTTTAAATATGTAAAGACAGGAAAAAAGCAGGCATCTTGGATATACATGATTATGTTCAACCTAATTGGAGTTCATGCAATATATTTCTTTATGTGCAGAATCATTTACTGTTTCATCAAATATGATCACAATTGCTCTTCCTTTTTTTTTATATTTTTTTTATAATGGCACTAGAGAATTTTATGCTGAGGTTTTGATATTGTCATTAAATTTCAGTTTTCAGGTAGGTTTTGATATCAGAGCGGAGTCTGACTACTGCATGTTTTTTTAATAGAAAAAAAAAGATTCAAAGTTTATTAATATGAAAATTACCGGAATGATGGTCTCTAAACATGATTTGGTGCAAAGGTTTAAATACGAAGTGTCCGCTAACCTTAAGTTATTTTCTAACTTTTTTTAACAAATGGGAATTTATACAAAGGCAGTAACTTGGCTTCCTTAACACATTTCAGAATATTAAATTACTTTTTTGTACATATTTTTTTTTATTTTAGAAACCAGAAAGCAATGAACAAAGACAAAATGGCCTTAAAATGATTGATCAGGCGATATGGTCTAAAAAGATGTCAAATGGTGCACGGCGCATCCCTGTTGCACCAGATCAGGTAATTGTTTTTTTGTATTGTTTGTATTTTCCTCTTTATTAATTACTGTTAGTGAAAATGATATCTCATTGTTGGAAGAAAGCACTTGTACTTTATTTTTCAATGCCATCTTTGATAACAAACTAAAAAAAAAAATTGTATATACTGAAACTGATGCAGAATAAGGTGAAGTCCCAAGACTGGAAAAACTCCCTTATCAGCATCAACAAAAAGTTGAGATCACTCATCAAATCCTCTAAAACTAGCTATGAAAACAGAATTGCAGCAGACAGTAAAGACAACCGCAAAGCCTTCTATAGTTATGTAAAGAATCTCTATGGCAATACCCAGATTTGCTCTGCACTACTGCACAATGGTACCTCCTATACCGAGCCAACAGATATTGCCAGTGTACTGGCCGACAAATTCAGTGCCAACTTTACCCCTTGCTCCCCAAGCAAAGGACCAATCACAATACCAGTAGATTGCCAGGCACCCAGTATTACTGCTGCACAGGTTAAAACAGCACTGTCCAAGGCCAAGAATACAGCTTCTATGGGACCTGACAATATCCCCGGCTGGTGTTCTACATGAACTACAGAGTGAATTGGCACCTCACCTGTGTGTCCTGTTCAATCACAGCCTCACCTCAGGTTTTGTCCCTACCGATATGGTGCACTGCTACAGTCATCCCTCTCCACAAAGGAGGAACAACTACAGACCTTGGGGACTATAGCCCCATTAGCCTGACGAGTCTGATATGCAAAGCTATAGAATGCATAGTCATTGACCTAATAAACAAGGATATAGAGAATCTCCAAACTCTGGATCCCACACAGTTTGGTTTTGTGAAGGGTAGATCATGCTTGCTTAACTTGGTCAACTTCTTTGAGTCAGTCATCAGAGCTGTGGATGAAGGCAAGGTGGTCCATACAGCCTACCTTGATCTGGCCAAGGACTTTGATACCATTCCCCACTCAGTAATCATAGAAAAACTCACTAAGCTATGCATCAACCCTTTTATCAAAAGTGGGTTGCATACTCTGGCTCAGAGGTAGAACCCACAGTGTGAAAGTGGCCTATTCCAAGTCAGACTGCCAACCAGTCACGAGTGGAGTCCCACAGGGTTCGGTCCTGGGTCCTCTCCTGTTTGGTATCTACTTCTCTGAAGTCCAGGCCAACACGAGGGTGACTCTGACTGACAAAGGTTGCAGACGATTGCAAGTTGGAAGCTATTGCTAACTCCCCAAGTGATGCTGACATCTTAAAGAAAGGCCTCGCTGAGACCAATGACTGGTGTCAACCATGGCCTTAAGCTCAATGCCAAAAATGTGCCATCATCCCCTTTGGAAAAAACCCGGTTACCATGAATTACCACAGTGATGGTAGTCCACTGAACACAGAAGGCATTATAAGAGAATTGTGAGCACAGGTTGATGGCAACCTCTCTTTTCACCACCATATTGCCACTGGTCAGAAAGTTCTTCTATGTGGCACATCTCATTACTAAGGGTTTTACATCCAGGAAGAAAGAGGTCACTGTCTCCCTTTACTCTTCCCTCATTAGGCCAATCATTGAGTACAATGCCCCATTTGGGATGTACCTCACTAGACACCTGCAACAACTGGAGAGGCCGCCAAAGTACCTCACAAAGAGGATCCTAGGCCTTAAACATTTGTCCTATATGGACAGACTCAAAAAACTCCAACTATTCTCTGTCTCATATCGCCTACTTAGAGGCGATCTGTGCTTGACTTAAAAAGCCATGTCTAACCCAGCTCTGTTAGAAATGCTACATCTAAAGAAATCACAATCCCTCCGCACCACATGCTCCAGAGACCTGAACCTCATCACCACAATCAGAACATGCTGGAGAGACAGTTTCATAACCCAGAAGACTGCCCATGCTATGGAACATACTTCCCATACACGTCGAGCAGAGCACCTCACTGGCCCTCTTCAAGAGAAATCTTGATAAGTGGATGGGAAATAAAAAATTAATTCCAGGGATCACTCCAGTGGCTCTACTCGACAGAGGCACTGGGAACTAAGGTCGGGTGGCATGATGCCAAGGTAATCCTATGGGCTAGGCTTGTAAAGGCTCTTAGCCTAGTACACACCTATGAACTTGTGTGTGTGTGTGTGTGTGTGTGTGTGTGTGTATATATATATGTGTATATATATATATATATATATATATATATATATATATACACACACACACACACACACACACACACACACACACACATTTGTTTTTTGCATTTTCAGAATAGCTGTTTGTACAATGCCAGTCAAAATTATAGTTTGTCATGCTCTGTAGTAACACGATGGGCCATTCTCTTTTATAATGATGTTATTGCTAGTCTAGTTTATTTCTTTAGCTTACGTAAATGCATTTTATTACAGCAAAACTTAGATAAACATCCTTTGCTTAGAGCAAATTTGTACACTTCATTTCAGTTGGAGGTTCACTATTGGTCATAATTGTATGAAAACATCGACAGTTGTATAGTTATACCCTAGCAACCCCTGTCATGGCCATGCATCAAGGGTGTTAGATTACTTTTGTGTGTACAGCATTGCTTTTATCAGCCCATCTTATCTGTGGTATCCTCACTGACGAACTCTTTGTGCCTATGAATAGTAACCTAGCCCTTTCTGCTGGGTCTGTATTACGTTATTGAATACTAATGTATTCAAAAACGTAATAGTTGACTTGTAAATGTCGAAGTCGTAAAACTTCGAGCATGTCAGTGGAGATCTCCGTACAGTGCAGAAATGGAGGTTTTCCATTGTCTGCGCTATATGGTGATCTCGGAGTTGGTATATTTAAGTAGCGGGGGGTGGGGGGCACAGGGGAATTTGCCCCCCCTGCTTACAGTGTTTAAATGGTTTGCTTGGGTGGGTTTTTGTATTTTTTGTAGATGTTCGAAGTTTTACGACTTCGACATTAACGGGTCAACTATTACATTTTTGAATACATTAATATTCGATAACATAATATAGACCCTTTCTGCCCATCCACTCATATCATTCTATGGTGTACACGCAGTATCTTCCCACCACTGTTCACACAGAATGCATGCTCTGGACTGTCCAACCATTGAACACATTTGTGTCACTTACCCTAATAGGTAGGTGGTTGATCGTGGTGCACCATTCTTTAACATTACAAATCTACTGTTCCAGGGTCTGCTTCTCATCTCTGGCAGGGTAACACAGTCTGCATGGTTCTGCTTATGACATGACTCTAGGTGCACCTGGATTTGTGGATTAGCAGACCTTTGTTTTCCATGTTAGTGCAATGCCACCTCTGCACCAGTGCATCATGCAGACTGTACCCTGGATTTATGATATTAATAGCTGGCAACTTAGGCTTCATTCTTTCCAGTACCAATGATCTGTGTATTCCCTGAAAATATGCTGTGACTGCAAACTTCAATGCTTTGCACCTTTATAAATAAATTTGTCAAGCTTACAATCTGTTGACCTTCACAAAGTAGCATGATTACTGTAACCTAATGTTGATATTTTCTACCTTCCATATACTTGTCAAGATTATTTGTAAAGTAAGTTAATGACTGACTTCTTTCTGATTGTAAGGGGAGCCTTATTCCATGATACTGAAAGACCATGGGTACTGCATATATTTCCCTTTTTTTTTTCTGTTACTGTTATTTATTTTGATGTAAGGTTTCTGAATCTGGTGTTAGGTCTCCCAGCAGTGAAATTCAGTCATAGACTTGCATTTCAAATTGAAGGCATAGCCGTTCAAGTGGAAATGTATCAGATTTTGTATTATAGGTCAAGCCGAGACGGTCTGTTTTTAACCTTTAGGAAGCTGGATGCAATAATAGTTCCAGGAGCCTTTCTGAATAGTTCAGTTTTCTATCTCTGTGATCTACCTAGCAAGAAATTATTGTTTTGTCAGTTTCTTTGAGGCGACTTGTTTGTTGGTTGGATCAAATATAATGTGTACATTGTTCTTTCTGTAGTGATTACACATGCCCTTTAGAACTTGGTTGGTTGCAGAGAAATCTTTTCTGACTGTGTTAGACATGCCGTTTATAATTTAATGGGGAACAGACTACGTGCTTTTCTGATTTGTTTCGATACATGCTGGTCACAGTTTACTTTGTTGGCTACTATTCTCCGTGGATGTTTAATGATCGTGTATTTTATTTGACCACTTATACTGTAATCGTAGAAACTACATTTATGATCATTAACTTCTAAATTAGGTGTGGTTTTTTTTTTTTTTTTTGTACATCATCTTGGAGAACCTTGACATATTTACTGATGTAGTTATATTCATCATTTACAGTTATTAGTATATTTGGTTTTCCGTAGTCCATTTTCCACTTTTATATATAATGAGAATAGAAAAAAAAAGTGACCTCAGTACAGAGCCAGAGTGGAACACCACTGGTTACCCTACTAGGATGAACAGGTACACCTTCACCCTGACTAGGATGAACAGGTACACATTCACCCTGACTTGTTGCATCTGTTGCTTAATCATATTTTTGACATTTATTGTCTTTAATTTACAGCTGTTCCCTATGTGGAAGAGTACCTAATGTTTTAGCTCTTACTGCTCATTTTGACCTTGCTATTAGAACTTCATGAGATGCTGATGTTCAGAATTAAATCATTGTTGCAGTAGCCTAAGCTATTTGGGACCTACCTCACTGCCACCACTAGCTGGTGAAAGCTAAAGTGCACCCACTACTTAATCTGTCAGGAACTCAAATGAAAAGGCTGTTAAGAGCTCAAAAAATCTCGCAGCTTTTTTACCACCCTAATGCACTCCTTCAGCAGACTCAGTGGAGCTGTTGGTCAGCTTGTGATCCCTCAAAGCTGAACAGATAAGTTCTCCATTGGGGAACCTCCAAAAAAGTATTATTCTGAAGAAAGTGTGTGTGTGTGTGTGTGTGTGTGTGTGTGTGTGTGTGTGTGTGTGTGTGTTCTGTAAAAATTGTGTTTTTACTAGGAAATTTTATTCTTTTGGACTTTCCATTTTGACGAAGGTAGTCTTATCAAGTGAATGCTTGTGTGAACAAACTATATGAATTATTCCATTTTTTGCCATTTTTCCTCCATGTATTTTATGGGGTTTTTTTGTGTGTGTGTTGGCACTTTTGGGGTACTGTCATTGGTTTTCTTACCGCATAACCACTTCTTCTCTGTTTAAAATGTTAGCAACCCCTTCAGTGCTTTCTCCTTAGTGGAACCTATGGAGCAGTTACTGGTCTCTGTATTTTTCCCTTTCCCTGTCTGCAAGAATAATAATAATAATAAGGAAGTAGTCAGGGAGTCTTTTTAAGCATTAGGCCAACTCCAGCTGAGCCTCAGCCACTACTGGGTGTCTCTGCCATGGCTGGACTTCATTCCACAGACCACTCATCCTTTGTCCTCCTGCTGTAGCTTTACATTTTACTAACCAGACTGAGACTTTATAGAGAAACATTGGATCTGGGAGATGAAGATAAGTGATATGTGTATAAATGCCTCTACCTTCTGTTGTCGATAATGTTTAAGAGCAGTATAACCTACCACAGGAAAGAATGTCAAGGCATGGCATCTACATGGCAGTGTCTGTGGCAAGATAAGATTGGTTGAGGTCATAATGTCAGCAATATCAGTACTCATATACTTTAAAAACTGTAGTATAAACAAGCAGTAGATGAATATAGCACATCCTCAGCATAAGTAAGAAAAGAGTTTTAAATTAGAAGCATTATATTCTTCTCACTTTTTAGACAAATGTTAAGAAGTACTCATTACGACATATTGTTTGTATGTCTGTATTTTACTTTAATTTTAATATGTAAAATATTGTACACTTGTTTGTATATTTACATTACACGTTCTAAAATGTGATGAGTTTTTTTTTTTGTTTTTCTTCCTAATTTAAAATAAATGCAGCCATTTTGATTTGTGTTTGACATCAGAATAGGATTTCTCCTCTTCTTTTTTAGGCAAGAGCTTATAATAAGCAGATGCGTCCTGTAATCCTAGAGTCCAATTCTGGAGTTAAATGGACAAACACGTACTATCATCCTGAGTTTTTAGTTGGGGAAGAGGTAAGTCTGAAACTGCAACTAGTTATTCTGTGTTTCTTAGTATAAGTAATTATAGTTCTGTTTTGATACACCTGTGTAAAAATAAGACTGCAGTATAGCATTGTGATACCTTGTGCTGCATAGTTGTGGAACTGCATTTGAATCTTGCATCTGAAATTTGTATGCTGATGGAGATGACCTAGCTTTTATGTGCCTTTCCTGGTTGAAGTCTTCTAGTAGACCGATGTAGTTCATACTTTACCCCCTTCTCATCCTATATTCCCAGATCACGTATCTTCATCTATACCCCTCTCAAGTCTCCCAAGAATAGGTCCTGAAGACACTATTCAGGGCCAAGAACACTACTTCTTTGGAGCCGGATAATATCCCAGGCTGTTTACTGGTTTGCCTTAAATATGAGTTGTCAGGCCCCCTGCAGAGGTTGTTCAGTATCAGCATCCAAACAGTCTTTATGCCTGATGAATGGAGGACAACAACAGTCATCCCTTTGCTCAAAGGTGGGACGTCAGGGGACAAGGGTAATTATAGAACCATAATCCTGACCAGCTTCATCTGTAAGGCTATGTAAAGGATCATTGTGGAGTTAAAATAAGGACATAGGTAGTCTATAATCTGAGAAGGAGAGTTTCTCGGCGTCGACTGTGGCCTCAAAATTTATTTATCGGGAAAGTCAAACTGGGCCATAACTGGTTTCTTTTCTGCAGGAGCCTGGGAGAAAAGTTTCACAGTTAACTAATCTTATAGTTTGTCGTACAGTACAAGGCAAAACAGCAAATGTTAACTATCAGATAAAAAAAATTAGAAGTAGTAGAGCCTGGAAATAATTATATTCCACAAATTTAGCATTACAGTTTTACTGTCGCAATATTATCTCATTACACCCGAGTGACGCCTCCAGGTGCATTTGCAGTTACCTCCTACTGCTCCTCTAGGCATCAAATATTACTTGCTCATACTTGCATTAATAATGCCCAAACCATGCTACATCCAGGGTATCAGAATATTTTATTTTGAAGCCTACATGATGGCAGACACAACTGTATTGATATTTTACCTCTGTCAATGAGTATTTGTTAGAATTGTCAGGTGATAACTTTATTTTTAAAGGCTCAAGCCACACCCACTAGGAGTTAAAGGTACACCCTCAAAAGAGTTGTAGTGGAGGGAATGAGATAAGCTATTGGATCTTCAGATGAGTGCACAGAAGCTTGGATTATGCAAGACCAAAAGGGAATTAGAGGTAGAGGACATATGGAGAGAGTTGTAGCAACATTTAAGCAGGATAGAAGTAGTAGGAGTATTGTTGAGTACAAGAGGTGGGTCCTAAGTTGCAGACCACTTTGAAAGAGCTGTCTTCTCTGGTTGGTTCAGTAATGGCCTTGAACCAAGATGCTTTGCTGCCCATATCTATCTGCCTTCTCAGTCTTCTGACCACTGGGACAAAGGATCAGAAGAATTTCTGGAAGATCCACCTAACAAGTATTTGAATACTTGTGGATGTCCTTACATTCACTGCTGCAGTATTCTTAACTATATGGGATTCCCTACCGAGGCAGTCTGACATCCGGCCACTCTTCCAAAGACCTCTGAATTTAAAAGGTATGCCGAACATCACCATATACATCCTGCATATAACGTAGGGCATAAAGGTTAAGTTCAGGCTTATTAAAAATGAAACTTTTTTGCCGCCAGTCTGAATACATCTTTTACACTGTCTGTCTATTTACCTGCATCCATTTCCAGCCAGTTGAACGCATTTTCATTCTCTAGGGACTTCCTATGCCTGTTTCTTTTTGCAAGATAAGTGCCCAGTTGGAAATGTTTTTTCTTGTTTTTTGTGTTCCATAACGTTAATGTCATCTAGGAAGGGTAAATGCCAGTGTGGGAGACAGATTCCCCATAGAGACTGCCACAGTAAGTGTCTTTTTTGCTTAGGTGCTTCTCATGACCCGTACGTCTTTTTCTGTTGTAGGCTTTTGTTCTGCAAACTCTTCTCAGTAGATTTTCTTCCCTTTCCTTGTTTCTTGAGAACTAGCATCTTAGGCTACTCGCTAAAGATATTATGGGAGGAATCTGCTGCCCTGAGGGTCAGCCTTTAGGGAAAACTAAGGTGAAAAGGTATGACCGGAATCTTCCACTGTTCAGCCTCTGCCAGATGTTTCTCCAGAGGTCATTATGAACCCAGAGGCTTTACCCGGCTGTGTTGTCGGATTTCTCTGCTACGACCATGTTGGAGGCTGGTGAGGATCCGGCTGGCAGCATGTCCGAAAAAGCTTTGTAGGCATCCATTTTGGGCGTTCAGAAGGAACCACAGTTGATTTTTTTCTGAGGGGCCCGGGGAGTTCCTCAGTTTCTAGTTTGAGAAGAAGTTCCTGCTACAGCACTCAGCTGTCATCCTGGATCTAAACCTTCTCAGGACATTCCCTTAAAAAAGAAACAAAAAATGAAACCTATTTCTTTTGTTTCTAGGGATCCACAAAGTAAGTGGCAGGCTTTTACTTGGGGTTATGTTCTGCCTTAATGTCCTTAAAGCCTCCTCATGGGGTTTCAGTTCCTGCTCCTTCTTGGTCCTCTACTCCTCTTAAAAGGCCTTGAAACCAGGATTCTTCTGAGGATGAGTCTGATTCTGCTGATAAATCCCTAACTTATTCTATTCAAATTCCTTCTTCTTTGGACTATGGGTCAGAGGAGGGGGAATCTGTTAGTACTGATGTTCCTTTGCAGAGAGACACTCTAGGATGATGGATTTTTTTTTTAAGTGGGATTGTACTCCGGTCTCTGATATCCATAAGCGGTATTATGAGTTGTTGCAGTTGGGCTCTCCTAAACCTTCAGCTATTCCTCCTATCTTGGCTGCTTTACTGGATGCTTTCTCCAGTGCCTGTCAAGATGTCTGATTTCCTCCCCCATGTTCCCAGGAAGCGTGATGGTTTTATAAGGTTCCTGAGGATTGTTCTTTTTTGTATAAATGTCTTGCTGCTTGACCCTTTGGTAGTGTCTGCAGCCTCTGATAAGCTGTCCCAATTGCTTCCTTCACCCAACTTATTGCCTTCTGACAAGGACAGCAGAAGTATGGACGGGCCGGGCAAAAAGGTTCACATTTCAGCTACCCTAGTTTTTAGGGATATTAATTATCAGACCCATATATCTAGGTATGTGTTGACTCTTCTTTCTCAGGCATGTCAACTTATTTCTGATGTTCCAGACTCTGAGGGTAAAACTTCTGTTCTTTCCTTACTAGGGACTTCTCTCAAATCATTCATCATTCTATTAGATGTAATTATGATGTGGCGGATGCCTCTTCTAGGGCTTCTGTTTTTGGCTTGGTTATGAGGAGGTATTCTTGGCTTAGGCTTCATCCTCTACCTGATGATATTAAAGCTAAGATGATGGATGCTTCTCTGGATTCTAAAGTTACTTCAGGATAAGGGTAAAGCCTTATGGGAACCTAAACATGTGTTTGTTTTTCCTGTGCCTAAATTTTAGAGAAACTACCCTGCTAAGCTTGCCTTTGTTCATAAGCAATCACATCCTTCTAATAAAGGTAAGAAGAGTGATAAATGGACTCCTCCTGCTAAGGCTACTCAATTTTCAGGGACTCTGAAGCCTTCCTTTCTGGGCAAACCAGGAACTGTGTGACTATCCATCCCTTCCCAGCCACATTCCTCTTTCTCTTCGCCTTCTCTTTCTGTTCTGGTTTGGCTTCAGATCACTTAAGATTCTTGGGTTCTGTCAATCATTTGTCAAGGGTACTTCATGATGTGGAAGTCCCATTCTCTGTTTATGAGCATTCCTCAGCCTCCTCGGGAACATCTTCCCTTTTTACCAGAGGTTCTTCAAGATCTCTTGCGTCAGGGTATTCAAGAGGTGCGTGTGTCCCAAAGGGGGGGAAAGGGTTCTACTCCCGATTTGTTTGTAGTGCCCAGAAAAGAGGGCACTTGAGGAGACCTATTCTAGACCTGTCTGTCATCTAAACACTTTTCTAAAGGTACTTTCCTTTCGGATATTGCCCCTTTAGATTCCGTTTCCTGTCTTGCTCCCTCAGGCCTATATGATGTCTCTGGATCTCAAGGATACTTATCTCTATATTCCAATCCGTCCTTTTTTCAGGATGTTTTTGCATTTCTCTGTTGCTTCCTGTCATTTTCAGTTCTCTCCTTTGCCCTTTGACCTTTCTACTGGCCCAAGGGTGTTCACCAAATGCCTTGCTCCTGGGATTGCCTTTTGCAGACTTCAAGGAATCCAAATATTTTCTTACTTGGATGACCTGTTGATTCAGGCATCCTTTCCTGATACCCTTTTCCAAAATCTTCATTTTGCCGTATCCCTTCTTCAGAGCCTGGGGTTCACTATAAATTTCAAAAAGTCTTCTCTGACGTCATCTTAGGATCATGTTTTTTCTGGGTTGCAGGATTCAAACTGTACCACTACTTGCATCACTGCCCCCTCCAAAGGCCTTAGCTCTCATTTCTTTCTTTCTCACTTTTTTTTTTCCCCTCTGGCTTCCATTATCACCAGGGAGTTTCTGAGAGTTCTGGGTTTCATGGCATCCATCATTCCAATGCTCCCTCTGGCCAAACTTCATATGAAAAAGTTTCAGTGGTTTCTGAAGTCAGTGTGGCTTCTACATATTCATCCTCTAGAATTTGTAGTTCCTCTTCTTCCTTGCCTCAGACAGGAACTTCTCTCATGGATTTAGCAGTCTTAATCCAAGGGTCCCTTTTCCCTTTCAGGAATTGTTCACAGGTGTCTCAGACATAGGATGGGGGGTGACTTTTGGCTCCCTAAAGGTACATGGGGTGTGGTCGCCTTGTCAGCAGAAGGAGCACATCAGTGTCAAAGAGGTGAGAGCTCTTTTGCTTGCCCTTCAGGCCTTTCACTCTTTCTCTTCTTCTGGGCCTCTCAAGGTATTCACAGACAATACCACACAGATGTGGTATATCAACAAACAGGGAGGAATGAGATCTTATCTTTTGTTTGCCGGTTGGCATTTCCAGTATGGGATCTTGCTGTCAAGTGACTCTTCAGGCAGTTTATATTCCTTCTGGTCAGAACATTGTGGCAGACTCTCTGAGCAGGCCCTTAACTCAGTCCTATGAATGGATGCTTCACAGGGATGTGTTTCTGGACATTATTCACCAGTGGGGTATTCCTCAATTGCATCTTTTTGCCTCCCCTCTGAACAGACAACTTCCTTTGTTTTGTGCCAGATTCTCAGGTCCTCTGGTATGGAAAGTGGATGCCCTCTCATTCTCTTGGAAGGGAATGCTTCTTTATGCATTCCCTGTCCTTCCTCTTATTCCAAAGGTCCTGTTCAAAATTCAACAGGATGCTCCCAAAATCTTGTTGGTGACACCTTTTTGGCCACAACAGCACCGATTCCCTCTTCTGCATCTATCCAAGGGCAATCCTCACCGGTTACCTCACAGGGTGGATCTAATCGCACAAGACAATGGATCTTTTATCCATTCCCACCTGTCCATGCTTCAGCTAACACTCTGGGTGATAGGATTTTGATTCCTCATCTCCCCCTTTTTTTCTAAGGATGTGTTGCAAGTCCTGCAGGAGGCAAGGAAACCTAAGACAAGGAAATCCTGCTTATCCAAATGGAAGTCTTTTTTTCGTTTTGGTGTCTCTCTCTCATAACCTGGATCAACTTACTGTGGATATTCCTTTGGTTCTCTCTCATTTATGTGAGTTGCTCAATGCTGGTCTGGCCTCTTCTTCTGTTAAGGCCCACCTATTGGCTATCTCTGCTTGTCTGCCTTGTTGTCTTCCTTTAGCAGCTAGATTTGAGGTTAAACAATTTCTTAAAGATGTCCTTAATATTAGACCTCCCAGGAAGCCATTTCACCTCTGGGATCTTAATTTTGTTTTGGAGAAGCTGACTCAGGCTCCCTTTGAGCCTGCTGCTTCAGGTTCCTTGCAACATTGTTCCTGAAAGACTGTTCTTTTGTTAGTGCTTACATCTGCCAGACTGTGTCTGAGTTTCAGGCCCTTACAGCTTATCCTCTTTTTTGATTTTTCATGAGGACAGTGTCCATGAGGTCCTTGTGCACTAACCCTTATTTTATGCCAGAGGTGGTTAATGTCTTAATCAGTCTGCAATCTGCCTACTTTTTCCCCTCTCCGAAAACTGACAGTGAGAGGGTGCTGCATACTTTGGACATGCATAGGCAACACAGCCTTGGTCATATCCAAATAAACTTAAACTCTGTCAGAAAATCTGATCAGTTATTTGTCTCCTTTTATTCTAGATCTTTGGGGCTTGTTGTATCCAATCAGACTGTTTCTTGATTTCTAAGGCTGTTTCCTTTTGTTACACTTTTCATGGCAAGAGCCTTCCTTTTTCAATTAAGGCTCATTCTACTAGAGCTGTGGCTTCTTCTGGTAATTTTTTTAAAAGGCTTAGATACTAATTCTATTCTTGAAGCAGCTGTCTGGACTTTCTGCATGCCTTTACCTAGCACTACAAGTTGCATGGTATCTCTAGAGCTAGGGCTGGTTTTGCTAGTTCAGTTATTCATGTTTTGTCAGGGGATTCTTCTGCCCCTTCCTCCTCTCTAGTTTCCTCTGGATCTTTGGCACTCTTCCATATAATTAAGAATACTGCAGCAGTGAATGTAAGGACATAGTACAGTTGTGTAAAATCTTACCATAACAGTAGATGTCCTTGCCTTTACTGCTGCAGTATTCGCTCCATCCCTCCATTCCCCTAGTTCTTTACCTTCCTAGATGTACACATTACCTCTTGGGTTCCTTGGACTAGTGTTCCTCCTAAGGCAGTCAGTTCTGTTTTTTGGTAAGCCTGAATATAGCCTTTATGTCCTATGTTATGCAGGCTGTATATGGTGACATTTGGCATACCTTTTAAATTCAGAAGTATTTGGAAGACTGGCCAGACATCGGACTTCCACGGCAGGGAATTCCATATAGTTAAGAATACTGCAGCGGTGAAGGCAAGGACATCCAGAGTTATGGTAAGATTTTATACAACTGTGCGTTTCTTTTCCTCTTGGGAGTCTTCTGAGGAGTGGCAGGGACATCACTGCTGGATCTTCCGTTATGCTTACTGATTTCTCTCTCACTCTCTCTGTCTCTCTCTCTCATTGATTTTTAGATTGTTTGCCCTATGAATAAGATAATTTCAGTTGTTGTCTGGGAGAGATGGAGAGAGCCCAACGCTGTGCTACTGCTTCCTAGAAGAACTGATAGGAAGCTCTGGCCTTCTAAGGATTATAACTGTTGAAAATAGGCTACAGTCATGAGCTTTGTCATCACAGCAACAGCCTTAAAGAAGGCACCCATGTCTCAAAAGCCAATCAGTCTGTTGATTTTTAGCATTCCTTAGTTACTCACCCTTATTGGAGCATATTTTGCAATATTTATTCTAGTATTCAAATGTGTAATCATCCATGTCATTACTCATTCAGTCGCCTCCTAAATCCCACTCAGCGTATCACCCTCAGGTTTGCAGTAAACAGTTTCAGGGTCTATCTCTACTGCCTTTAATGAAGCATACCCTAATTGTGCTCACCTCAGCTTATCAAACTGTGAATAGTCTAAGCTGTGAAGCTCTCCAGTATGTCCACAAATGAGCATAAAGCTGGAAAAGCTACCCAACATTGTGGACAGTTCCAAACCAGTCTGTCAGGCAGCTAGTATTTCCTCAGTGTCCTGTTTCACCTTGTGCTTGGCAGCTAGTCCAGTAGGTGGTGTGTAAGAAGGGAAGCTGAAACAATTGTCATAGTTGTCATCATCATCTTTTCTCCCATTTTCTACACAAGGCCAGGGTGTTGCATGAGCTGTTGCTACCTCTACCGATTCAGTGCTGTGCTGGTACCTTCAACAGTGATGTCCAGTTTTGTCACAGGTCTTGTCTCCTGCAACCTATCCATCTCATTATTGGATATTCTCATTTCCTCTTGCTTTCTTCCTTTATCTCCTGTATCTTTTTTATTAAATTGTCTTCTGCATTTCTGCACATATGCCCAAACCCTCAAAATCTCTTTTCTTAGACCTTCTCTGCCATTGGATCTACTTTGACTTCTGCTCTAATGTCCTAATTTGTCCTGCAGTGTCCATCCTACCACCCATATCAGGCTGTTCAACTCCATCACCTCTAGCTTCCTCAGCTGATCTGTCTTCACTGCCTAGGTTTCTGTATCGTACAGAAGTACTGGTCTTGCCACTGTTTTGTACATGCTACTTTTCATCTTATTTAACAGTCTTTTGTCACACAGTACACCTATCACTCTGTCATTTGGTTGCATCTTCTGAGATTCTGGCTTTTACATCTTCAGTCAGATGTTCCTTCTCCTCACCCGTCACTCCCAGATACATGAAGCTGTTAACCTTTTTAATATTTTTCCTTCTATCTCAGTTGGCTTCTTCTGATTTCCCCCATTTGCTGCTATGACAACTATCTTCTTTGTACTGTTTCACCCATGTGCCTTCAGTTTTGCATTTCCAGTGCGCTATCATTTTCTGAATTTCTGTTCAGAGTGTGCTTGTAATACCACATTCTGTGTACAGTAGTTTTGTTGATCTGTCCTTTTCAATAGTATGAACATCAGTGGGCTCTGAGCTAAACTCTGATGCACACTTACTCTCACTGGAAACCCCTCTATGACTTGTAACACTGCTCATACTTGTCGTTGAATCCTTATACGTAGGTTGCACTAACTCTACCGGTATTTCCAGGATTCCGAATAGACTACCTTGAGACCTTGTTATATGCTATCTCCAAGTGTAGGAATGCACAGTTGGACTCCTTTTTTTTTTTTTTTTCCTCTTGTATATTTATTCACTATTTGTCTTACTGCAAACATCAGGTTGGTTGAGCTGCATGTTAATCCGAACCACCATATTGCCTCCATTGTACGGAAGGCTTTCTACATGGCCCACGTCGCTAGTCAGAGTATCTCATTCAGGGACAACGTGGTCTTCCCTTATAAGACCAATTATTGAATACAATGCCCCTTTCGGTATCTGCCTCACAAAGCACATGCAGCAGCTGGAGAGACCACAGAGATTCCTCACCCAGAGAATCCAGGGCCTCAAATATCTACCCTACACAGACAGGCTAAACGCTGTGTCCCTCTACTCAGTCTCCTAGAGACTCCTCAGAGGATGATCTCTGGCATACAAAGCAATCTCTGACCCCGCCCTGATGGGACTGCTGCATATCTGCAATTTAAGCTCCACTCTAGTAACCCGCATGCGAGACCTCAACCTGGTCTGTGATATCAGTAGTACTTATTGGCAGGACATATTTGTGTCCCAGAGACTCCTCCTTTTGTGGAATACACTCCCTCTCCACATAAAGCAGAGTACCTCCTTAAACCTTTTTAAGCGCAACCTGTATAACTGGATGGGAACAGAAAATACACACCCTGGGGAGTCCACCTATGTCCCTGCTGGACAGTGGCATAGGGTGCTAACTTGTTGGAACGTGGGCTAAATTCTTGGCTAGGCTTGTAAGGGCCTCTGGGCCAATAGTCCAGTAACTTCCTATGATCCAAATTACTTGCCTCCCATCTTATTTTGTACTGCTCTGCCAGTGTGTTTGACAGCACTAAGATTATTGGCTGTAGCTTAGACAGGATCAATTGCTGAAGTATAAATTAGCACATGTATGCCTCCCCTGCACACCTGGTGTTGTGCAAGGTGTACATCTCTCCCTCTCTCTCCCCTTCTTCCTTCCACCCCATGTCTTACAGAAATGGTGCTTTTGTTTAAGGATTTCCCCCTCAATGTGCATTCGTTATTCTGAGTGTATAAATGCAAAAAGTAATTTTGTGGTTGTAAACTACTGGTAGATCAAGTCAAGTATCAGTCCAGCATGAATTTTCTGAGTGTACACTCCCATGCAGTACAGAATTATTTAATTCATGCACCGTACTCATCTGTGTACTACTGCAGGTGGGTACGAGTACAGACTTTTCTCACTGTACAATTCCATGTACCCAAAACAAGTTGGTTGTGAACACAAGATGAATTTTCTGACTGTACACTCCTTTGTACCACAGCACGTTGGATGTTGGCAGAGGATGAATTTTCTGACTGTGTTCCTGTGTCCTACGTCAAGTTGGGTATGAATGTAGTGTACTTTATCACTGTACATGCCTGTGTAATAAAACATATTGGGTGTGAATTAATTTTCTGACTATCCAGTTCTGTGTGTTTTTTAAAGAGTTAGGTGTGAGCATAGGATGAATTTCCTTACTCTCTATATTATTTTTTTGCCACAGCAATTAGATGAGAGTAGGGAAATAATTTTCTGACTATACACTACTGAGTACGACATTAAGTTGAGGGTAAGCACAGGATGAATTTTCTCACTTTACATTAATGTACCACAGTAAGATGGTTGTGAGCACAGAATTAATTTTTCTCACTGTACACTCCTGTATACTACAACACGTTGGCATTGCAGTTATAGCTTACATCTGAACACACTAGTTATGTAGTGTTATGGTCCAGGTCGATTTTTGGCTCCCTTCTACGAACTATGACTTTCGCTTTTAGGGAAAAGGTGTACTGTAAGCATGAGTATGATGAAAATATGAGTTGCAGTGTCAGAGGAGGTTTGTCTTTGACAGATTCATTATGTTATTGCATCTGAGGTGGGAAATAGTTGTAATTTTTGTAAAAGGTTATGATTTTATGAGCATAATGGAATTTGGAATGGGGGAGGGGTTAGAGGTGGTCTGCACTAGGCAGGAAGAACATGATGATAGTATTTGTTGGGGAAGGAGGCCAGAGGTAGGACGGATGCATCCCTGGTACAGTTATAGATTTTAGTATTCTAGCATGTAGGAAGTGTCCAGGCCACTAGCTTGATATTGTTAGTTGCATTGGAGTGGGGTTGGTCAGTCATAGTGTGACGATGATGTACTAATGCCTTCTCTGCTTGATTATGGTAACCTACTCCCCCCATATGGTTTGAAATGTATTTCCCTTCCCCATCTCAGGGCCATTACGCGGAATTCCAATATTTCTCTGACATTTTCAGTACTGGCTACTAGTCTGTAGGTAGGTGAGTGTGCATATATTTAAACATGCACATATTTCTATCATCTCATCTTGAAACAGCTTACAGAATGTAGATTAAATGACTGGCTTATTAGTGACATACTGGCATTGTTAATTATTAGTGGGAAAAGACAGTATGTATATTTGACTGAAATGATCATTCTATACTTTGCTTTCAAAAGAATTCTGTACTGGTTTCTTTTTCTTTATTGGTAGTTATCCCTGCAGAGTTATCGGCTAGATGTTTGGCACACTAAAAACATTCATTTAATGGGGATCAGCTCCTGTGCTTAGATGGGTAAAGCCTGTACTCAACTGCACGTGACCAGAGTTTTGAGTAACAGCTTGAGCGCATGTAGAAGCTGATCAGAGGGGAGAAGAATGAATGTCTGTTGCCAGTTTGCCCTTCCCAGAAGGCAGGTGACTGTGGCTCGCCAGAAGTGTAATGCTTGCAGGAGCACTAGGTGTTTACCCAGTGGAGTCCATGTCAGCTGAGCCACATGTGCTGTCATTGTGCTTGGCATCAGTAAGGCCTAGGGAATCAAGCATCCAGAGATGCCCTTCCCCTCGGACAGCAGTATCAAGCTTGGAGGAGACACTGAGGAGAGGGGGTGTTTTCAATGGATAGAGAAGTTATGCTGCCTCCCAGCATCAGCAAGCTGATCCACTCCCTACCACCTGAGTCTTGCTAGGGAAAGGAAGGGCTGATTGAGATGCCTTGGGGGGAACAAGTGGCCTTGCCCTTCCCAGGAATCCCTGTGTCCTGTGACCCCATAATGAGTGGGCCTGTTGAGTGCTGGTAGATGAGCTATTTGATAAGGTCCCAGGAACATGCCTAAAAAGTAATTTTAATGTAACTTGTCTAAACATTCACTATACTGTTTCTTTTTGAATTGTATGCATATTTAATCTACTTATTTAAAGCAGAGGGGCACAAATATTTATTAGATTATTTAAACATTATAAAGAGAGCTGTGAATTCATTTCCACCCTTAAAAAGTCCATAGAACATGCATTGAAAGTGTGTTTTATACCAAGGGTATAAAGAAGGGCTAACGTTCGTTCTATCCTCATCCTCAGGCACTTTATGTAAATCCTTCAGATTGTTACAATGTTCATTGGCCTATCCGAAGAGGTCATCTCAATCTCCATGCAGGACCAGGGGGCTCATTGACATCAATACTGTCTGATCTTGAAACAATATGGACTTACATCATACAGCGATATCTAGAAATTCCACTCAAGGATCTTAAGGTACTTTATTGATATATTTTGTCATATTAATAAATAAGCTTGCTCAAGAGATGCCTGATAAAAATGTATGCAATGTGCTGGAACAGTGGCAGTCTGTATCCGTTTCTGTATGTCTAAAAATGAGATTGGGTGCCACTGAAAAAAAATTGAAGGAGTCAAGAATGATGAACAGGTTAAAGGCACAAGGCACAAGGGACATTTTAGAAAATATGTTGCCTTCTGTATGGATAGTTAGAAATTAAACCAGCAAAAATTAATTGTTAATGCCAGAAGACAACTGTAATTATCTTATTTTACAGACCTGCAGTATAAATAAAGTGAAAGAATTGCCTTAGAAAAACAAAAGCATGTATCTTTATCAAAAGCTGAAAGTGAAGTAATCCTGGAATATTATAGGGAGGAGATATAAAACCATTGGGAATCCTCAGACAGGTGAGGGCCACCTGGAAGGCCAAGACCTATAGAAGTGCAGGGTATTACCCAAAGTTGTGATGAAGGTATGAGGAGAAGGAGTTTGAACTTGCAGGTGAGTTGGTTTACCACAGAAGATTGGCATTCGGTTGCTAATGAGCTTTATCCTGTACTGTTGTTTGAAACCCTCGGACTTCATCTAAGTTAACTAGACAGTGCTTCCACTTGCCCTTAAAAAGAGACACTTGTGCTTAGCAAGTAGTAGGTTTTCCAATTACAAAATAAAGTAAAAAAATATATATAGTAAGTAGGAGTTAATGTGATACCTACTGCTTCCATGAAGGGAACAAGTGATATATACAAAAGTTGTGTTATTACTTTGGGATGGTGGCATTTGAGCTGGGATATGCAGAATCTCAGAACTACCTGAAGCATTTTCTGTTGCATTTTGTCCTTAACAAAGTCTGTATTTTTACTTTATAGTTCCTTCACAGAGACATCCCCATGTTCATTAGAGACCTTTATTGTGAAGCTCCAATAGATTTAGATTTGAGTATGTACTGATCACATTTCAGAAAAAAAAACACCATTAGCTTCAGTGGGATAAATATAATAAAGAATTATGTCCAAAGGAAGCATTATAGTTTTTTGAAAAATATGGTTTGCATTTTTAACACATATTTCACTTTCATATTAACAGTGCTAATGCTGCCCCCCCCCAAAAAAAAATGGTCCTAATGCTGCCGATCAGAGAGGAAGCGTTTGAGAAAATTGCAACTGATGAATATTCTGCTGGAAATGATTAATAACTAACAGTAAAGATAGGTCTGATGCTACATCTTTATTCTCTAGACCCGTCCCTGGCTGCTGTGCATCCCTGGCTCCAGCATTTGCACCTAATCTTGTGTTCCTGCCCGTCCTGCACTAGCCTACCTGAATGTGCCCTGCTGGACGTCTATGAATATAGTCCACAATAAAGAAAAAGCCCATCTGCTCCGTGAGAGTCATTCCGTGAAAGGAAAACAGTGAAAGTATATCTACTGCTATTACCATCTGTAATAATTAAATTTAATATAGAACTACTGTTAGGTTTAAGCAAGCTTCCCTGCCAGGTTAGCCAGCAGCTATACCCCCCTTTCTCATCTAAGTAACCCTTACTTCCCCTATTATACCCTCCTTATTTCAAACTAGGAAATCTGCCTCCTCTCCCTTAACCTGATATCCCCCCTTAGGGGACTTTTGCTGCAATAAAGTGACTGACCAGTAGGTGGCGATCCACTATTAGCTTTCTGTCTCTAAATCCTTTACCTATTTTTTACCAAATCTCCCTAACACAGTTCGTAGTCATCTCTTTTTACTGCTCACTCTCTCACTATT
Organism: Protopterus annectens; assembly: GCF_019279795.1. NCBI lineage: Eukaryota > Metazoa > Chordata > Ceratodontiformes > Protopteridae > Protopterus > Protopterus annectens. The sequence goes on from NC_056739.1 coordinate 1,058,876,330, forward strand.
GTCCCAGTATAACTTATTCACATATCTCTCTTCTAATATCCCAAGTCTATCCTTTGTAAACCTCTTACCTTCTTCTACAGCTCAACAAACTTGCCTTCAGACTTTCACACTCCGATTGTTCTCCTCGACATTCTTTTCCCTCTGGCCCTACCCGCTCCGTTCGCCCTGCAGGCTCACTCCACTCCCCTACCCTGCCCCCAATTTCTACCCGCCCCCAGCACTCCTACACTTATTACCACATTGCCACTCCCCCTCATCTTAAACCACTCCCACACATCAAAAGCATCATCATTACCCAATCATTCACAGAACCCAACCTTACAACTCAAACTCTCTCCAGTCTGTCACTATAAACTAATTACAAATACCCCAATACTGTTTAAACAAGCTTTATCTAATGACCCCTACAATGCCTCCAAAATTTAAACCCATTTACTGCTTAACCATATCATCTTCTTTCGGCTGTTCCCGTTAGGGGTCGCCACAGCAGATCACCTGTTTCCATTTCTTCCTGTCCTCTGCATCTTGCTCTGTCACACCAACCACCTGCATGTCCTCTCTCACCACATCCATAAACCTTATCTTAGGCCTTCCTCTTTTCCTGTTACCTGGTAGCTTCATCCTTAGCATCTTTTTCCCAATATACTCAGCATCCCTACTCAGCACATGTCCAAACCAACGTAATTGTGCCTCTCTGGCTTTGTCTCCAAACCTTCCAACCTGGGCTGACCCTCTAATATACTTATTCCTAATCCTGTCCACCCTCGTCACACCCAGTGCAAATCTTAACATTTACTGCTTAATACCCCCGCTTATATTTCTCTCTCTTTTCACAACCTATGAATACCATTACCTCCCTGGCACTTGGTACCCTAGAACCATAACCAGTACTACCAATAAGCCATTTAGCTCCTACCAACCACTACCCCACCTGTCATCAAGCTCTTCCAAAGCAGAAACGCAACATCCCATTCGTCCTTCATATATTAACCCCAGAACTAAATACTATCACAAACTCTTACTAAAACTCCAAAAACTAGCCATTACATTACTATCTAACCTCATAGTGGATGGTGGCATCCACCCTAACCCAGGCCCAACCCTACCAGTTAATATCCCCCTCACAAATAACACCCTCACTAGCCTACGAAACTCAAATAATGCCTCCAACTCACTCCTAGTGTGTCACCCAGACATTAGAAGTATTAATAAGAAAATTCACTATCTACATGCCCTCCTAGATATCCACTCCCCTGATATACTATGCCTTTCTGAAACCTGGCAAAAACCTACCATCAATGATAATGAGGTTAAATCCCCCCCAGCTACAATATATTAAGACTTGATCGCATCTCTAAAAAAGGAGGGAGGGTAGCCATGTTGTACAAACGCACTCTCTAGAAGTATCTAATACTATTACTCCAAATGCCTTGCTCACTAACAACGCAGAATTACTCATCACAAAACTCCATATCAACAAACACAAATCTATATATATTGCATATATCTACATTCCTCCAGGTGGCAACGCAAATACATTGGAGGGTATCCTACAATGGCTGTCCACTAACTGCCCCCAGGAAACTATTATTCTTGGGGATGTTAATATACTCTGGAATACTTGCTCTTCAGACTTTCCCTCTTGTTCTTTCGGTGTTTTCCCGGGGTCGCCACAGCGGACCACCTGTCTGCTCATGACTGGCAGTGGAGTTTTATGGTGTCGAGTTGCCAGCCTGGTGCCCAACCTTCCACAGAAGGCACAGACACACACACCTAGGGCCAATTTAGAGTGTCCAATTCACCTTCAGCATGTCTTTGGGATGTGGGAGGAAACCGGAGCACTTCAGACTTTCCCTCTACCCTTATAAATTTGCATGGCTTCTCCCAGATGATAACTTCCCCTACCAGAATCAATAAGCCTAACAATAAGGAAAGTATCCTCCACTGGATATTAATAAACAACCTACCCCAGATATATACAACAGGTACCCTACCAGAGGACTTTAGTGAGCATTTCATGCCGTATATGGAAAAAGAAATGACATCCCCCAGCAATCTAACTTTAAAACCATTAGAAGTAGCAAGAACTTTAATCAAGCTAAATTTCAGACCAAACTTAGGATGTGTGACAGGTACAATCTATGGCTGCTTCCTCTTGATGAAGCAGTCTCATACTTTAACTCCAAATTTCTTGCTATCCTGGATAACCATGCTCCCACAATCACAATCAGAACCAGTAACCAAGTAGCTCCATGGCTTACCAATGATACTAGACAAAAAATTTACAGAAACAAAAGCATGGACCACCTGGAAAACCACCAAATCCCCAAAAGACCAAATCAAATATAAACAACTGAGAAATGACACAAAGAAGTCCATTATGCTAGACAAAAGAGTTACTACTGTAATCTGCAACAAAAGCATCAAAACAAACAACAAAAATTCTGGTCAGGCATAAATAAACTTCTCCACCCAGGCCAATCAGCTACCCCTACCCCCTTAACTACCCTCCAACAACCTCCTACAATTGTTGCTAACACCTTTAATACTTTCTTTACAGAAACCATGCAAGCCCTAGCCAGTAAGCTATCTCCTAATACTCCAAGCACCACTTATGCCACACCTGATAATAAAATCCCCTTTCAGTTTGACCCAGTACCAACATATTTTATTAAGTCCCTGCTTAAGAAACTGAAACCTACCACACTCTCAGCAGACCTACTACCTGGAGAGTATCTCCAAAAAGCCACTAATGAAATAGCATACCCCATCTCAATTTTAATCAATAGAACTATCAACAAAGCTTATATCTCCTCCATTTGGAAAATCTCCCACATTATTCCACTTCATAAAGGGGGTAATTCCACCGAACATTCAAGTTATAGGCCTATAGCCATCCTGTCTCCTTTAGCTAAAATAATGGAAAAATGTATCCACAAGCAATTTCTTACCTATCTGAATCAAAACTCTCTCCTAGCTCCCTCCCAGCATGGATTTAGACCTTGCCATAGTACGACCTCAGCCCTTCTCTTCTTCTCTCACACAATAAACCATAATACAACAAGCTGTCCTCAGCCTTCTTCCTAGACCTATTTTAAGGCATTTGACATGGTAAACCATCACCTACTCCTAGACACACTAAAATCACTCTCCATAGATAACCAAGCAATCAGCTTGTTTCATTCTCACCTAAGTGGCAGACAACAAGCTGTGCTATGGAAGGATAACTTATCGTCCCTTTTATCAGTCACCCTTGGAGTCCCACAGGGATCTATACTATGTCACCTTCTATTCTCCATATTCATTAATGACTTGTATAAAGTCATCCCAGATGCATCTTGTATTCAGTACACAGATGACTCCACCTTAATCTGCTCTGCCACCTCCCCCACAGACCTACAATCCCTGACCCAAATCACTTTTAACAAGGTAGAGAACTGGCTAACTGGTTGCTGACTACTATTAAACCCAAATAAAACCAAACTATTACTCTTCTCCCATACTCAAAAGGTCCCCTCACCTCCTCTCACCATAAGAGCTTATAATGGCACCATAATTTCCCCAGAACCTAACACTAAACTACTGGGAGTGATCATCTACAATAACCTTAAGTTTGATGCTCACATAGAACTATTAAAACAGTTAAAAAAACTGGGGTTCTTATACTGGATTAAACAATTCCTAACCCCATCTGCTAGAACTGTTATCGCCCGCACTCATCTGTTATCAACCCTTCTCTATGCCTCACCCATCTTCTTAACCTAAGCAAATCTAACCTTGGTAAACTTACTAGGTGCTACAATAACACTGCCATATTTGCCAAGGATCAGCTTATAGAACCCATCACTGTCTTAACCTTCAATCACTAGACTGGCTAGAATTACCCAACCAACTGCAATATAACCAATTAATAGTTGTTCACAAAATTCTCTACCAACCAGACAGTACACCCATACTGAAAAATATTATTACCCCTTGCAGTAACCTAAAGGCCCTTCGCTCTGCCAACAAAATGCTAGTACAAACTGGTAAAACCAACAACTCAACCGGTGATTCACTATTCTCTAACTCTGCCGGAAAAAACTGGAACCTACTTCGTGCAGAACTCGCCACAGACCCCTCCTTATCCCAATTCAAAAATTCCCTTAGAAATTACCTAAAAATGCATTGTCTCTGTCCCTGCCTCCTTTCAAACACAATCTACATATGTGAACCTCATTACAAGATTAAAACTCTGATCCTCTAACAGTCTAAAAATCTTGTGCTTCTCCCATATAATGGAAAAAATTTTAAACTTAAGACTATAGTCATATGTGGTAACCATCGTACTATACATATGTTTCTTTTTAAGATGAAATCCTTAACAACTTCTTTCTCAGCCACCAACTTCCAACCTTCCTGTGTGTACGTGAGAAAAAAACATGTACCTCTGTGCACATATCATTGAATAAAACACAATTTTTCTTATAAAACAATGTAATAATTTATGTGAATAACCTATACCTGTGTGTGTAAATAGCACTAAACAAGTTTGAATTATGTGATAAATTCTCTGTAACATTTTTTCACTGTATTTACACCTGTTTGCACATTTGGAGCTTTTCCCCCTGGGCCACTGCTGAAAATGGACCTGTATCCAGTCGGACTTTCTTGGTTAACAAATGTAAAATAAATAAAATAAGTAAATTAAAAAATAATAAAACCGATGCACGTAGGATGTAGTACAGTAGCCTCACTGAGATGTGTGTGGAGTTCGATAGACCTTCTACTACATGATATGCAGAGCGGTGTAGCTAGCTCATTAGCATTAAAGCTGTGTACACCATAAATTAAAATGTATCTGTGTTTGGGGCAACATGCATTATAATGATCATCAGCATTGACCTCCGTTATCTTCTTAGCATGGCATTGGCTCTTTATGTCAGAATAAAGTTTTTGTACATATTCAAAGAGATTTTAAATAAATGCAGTATTCTGTCCTTGTTTTTGTTTAGCTGTCACCAAAATATCTGTTGTATTTCTTCACATGTCCTCAGTAGCTATACAGTCTGATAAGATTATTTATGCTGGACATGTAATACTCCTTTTGGGCAGTTCTGTCCACATCAGAGCTTCACTTGAAGTCACGAGTCTCTCTCTGCAAGTCTTCTCTGCCCCAGTTTTCTTTTCACATTTTGTATAGTCTTGTGATAAGATTGTTGCGATACTTTTGGATACATTTCTTCTTGGGACTTTAACTGAGTTGTTTTGTCTAGATGTCTTCAATTTCTCCTTTATCACTTTCCTTCTTTCCCACAAAAGAGGATGGCTCAGCTGCTTTCTCTGGTAGTTCAGATTTAGGCTGTGGGCTTTTCTGTGGCTTTTATTTACTTATTTTGTGTCCACCATGTAAATCTGATGTTCTTCTGCAGTCGCTATCATAGTACCATTTCTGTCTGCTGATTTCTCTCCAGCATTTCCTTTACTCTGTATATTTTCAGGCATCAGCAATAAAGGTTGATGTTGTTGATCTGCTTTTTAACCTTCTGCCTGTTATCAGTTGAGCTACTGAATGACTGATTTCCTGGAATGGATTATTTATGCATTCCAATACATTGGGAGATGATCATGCTCACAGCTTTTGCTAAATGATTTTCTCACTTGTTTGCAGTGGTATCCACTTGCCCATTGGATTGTAGATAGTATGGACTGGATAGTCTGTCTGAATTGCCATTTGTGCCACAGTCTTCTGAATGTCTGACTTTTATTTTGTTGACAATTGTCAGGCTTAACAGTGTAGTTGTTGTTTTTGTCTCGAGAACATGGGACATTCATTCGCTAATAGTCTATCAGTTTGATTATTTTAGGGAACTTAGCCTGATGATCCAACCACAGGAGCGTCACAGCTTCTATGAATTAAAAAATCAGTGTCTTTTAAGCTCCTGTGAAAGTTTAGCACTGGTGCTTTGTGTAGCTTTTCTTGCTTTGAATTGGTCTTATGGCATATATTACCGATTACACTGTTCTGTGCTACTTGTTCTTTTTAAGCAGGCATTACTGACCAGCACAGATCTCTTGCTCTTTCTTTGCACATTTCAGTTTCTGTACATCAGTTCACTACTATGTAAAACATTTCTTCTTAGATGATTTTGAAGTACTACTTTTTTCAGCTATGAACATTAAACCCTGACACATTTTATTTTTTCCTTGAAAGAAAAATAAAGCTGAATTTCTTTGCTAATGGATAATGTTTTGCTGAGGCCTTCCTTTCACTGTAATGTATTTTAAAAAATGTATTTGTGAAGCAGTGTAAGTACATCTGAGAAATGTTTTTACTTTGTCTTCTGTCATTGGTAGCTGCAGAATTTCCTAAATCTCTAGTTGTTTTAGCTTTTTTGCATTTGTCATAAATGTGTTGTATTCATCTTGTCTACCATATACAATTTGGTGCCTTGACTGTATTTCACTTTTAGCGCTTACTTTTTATTGCTCATGTGAAGTCTAGTAGGTGCTTTCTGCAAAAGCTTTCCAAGTATATATCTCTTGTTGCAATCTGAACTTTTTTTTCACTACAGTCACTGAATTTGTCACTTACACACATATGTATGTTTGTTTTTTTGTTTTGTTTTTTGGAGTGGGGTAGTCATCTGATTATCTATTGGCAACATAAGTGTCTCATCCACATAATAATCATTTTTGCACCTCCTAATTAGTGCCTTAATCATTTCAGAACTTTTTTCTTTATAATTCCATCCCCAGTCTGTGCTTTGCTGTAACAGTTTTCTTAGATGCATAATTGTCTCAGACTATTGGGTGCAAACTTAGCAAGTTGGTTCATTAAAGAATGTATTTAACATCATAGTTCTGCATAGGTGGTATTAGAATGCATTTAATAATGCATTTTTTATTTTAATTTTGCAGTCGGGTCTGCTTGCCCTGTTCCTTTATTTAATTGCTGTGCCACTAACTATTCTGTTGCATCTCACCAACATTTGTAGTCTTTGGCTTAGTTGTTCAAGTCAGTAACAAAAGAATTCCTGGATTTGCAGCTGGATCGTTTTTGTTACTGCGGGTTTTACTGAAAATATGAACTCTGAAAATCATATTTCTTGACTTCTGCAAATACATTTCTTCACTTCTGATACTGTGTAGCATTTGCTTGTTCGTGTGGATGCTAAGTAAACAATGCCGATACTGTAGAAGGGTTTATAGGCTCCACAAGGCTTTTACTCTGATTATCTTCCTAAAATGAAGTGTGCATGCCATGTATTTCACTTGATTAGCCATTATCTTATTTAAAGATGTATACCCTTTGTGTTACATGATGGTCAGTGGGAGAAAACTAAGATGGCAAGATAACTTTCAATCTTCTTTGCAGATAGTTACATCAAAAGTTGTGATAAAGTTCATTACCTCATTGCTTGAGGAGCCAATACTGAAGTTAGTGAATTTGAAACAAGAAGATTAAGCAGGCACATTCCTCAGTACTGACATGAGTCCTAATGTGAAGTATTCCAAGGGTAGCTTTGAATGTCAAGGAGCTCTTTGAGCCAAATGTTTCTTTGTTAGAGAAGCCACTTTCAGTGCTTTAAACTTCCCAAGGTCTAGTTCCCCTCCTGTATTTTTTCATTGATTACAGAATGCTATTAGAAGATTCACTTCTGATTTACTGGAACAACCTTCAGGACCGCCACACAAGTATACGCAGCAATTCAGTATCAGCAGAATAGGAAGTACTGTGCAAGAACTCTTCGTTTATAGCACAAACATTCCCACCAGAATAGGAATCTGCCAATCAGGAGAACAACCACAGGAATGCGCCACCGCATAGTAGCAGGGAAAGCTGGTGAAAGCTCTTTCTGTCACCAGTAACTGGAGCAGCAGTCCAAATGTAGTTTTGACAGGCAGTTACCAGAGCTTTGTAAACGTGTTGCAGACTCTACACAGATTTAAAAAAATTGCTTGTTAGTAGAATCTGTTCTTCTTCCGTATTCATTGTGTGTTGTGCAAGTGTGCACAGCAGTACCCATATTTTCAAAAGGGCTTGATAGTAAAATTTCTTTTAAGCTCTTGTGTTTTAGACAAATATGCACAGTGGTCTTCTGTTTCTTTACATATAGGTCTATTTCTATATACCGAAATCTCATTAGACTGAAGACCAGAAACCCAAATATGCACATTCCCGAAACCTCCAAATATCGAATCCCATAATACTGAAAACAGTAAAGCAGAAGTAATGTGTCTACACTCCAGCTAAACAGAATAGCCAAAACAACAAAACACACTACTTCGTAACACAACTATTAAACTTCAAAGCACCACTTTAACATTTTTACACAGCACCACACTTGCCATACGTAAATTATACACTAAACATAATGTAAAGAAATCAAAACCATTTTTGGCATACTTTAAACTACTTCAAAAGCCACTCTTCACAAAATTAAAAGGAACAACTATTTTTATGTCTTTCACTTTAGCAGGGTGGCTACGCTCCTGTACCCTCCATGTGAGGGGCTACACCCCCCCCTGTAAATTAAATATACCAACTCTGAGATCGCACTAATTTGAAAACAATGGTAAACATGCATTCCGTTCAAGTATTACCACTTCTGCATCCTTTAAACACTTTGTAACTATAAATTTCACAGCAGCACCACGATAGCAGAACGTATTGTCCGCCATACCTGTTCTTCCTTCCTGTAAATCCTTGGAGACAGAGCACACTTTACCGTTTTACTTTTACTTACATTTCAGTATTCTGGGAGTCTATCTTCTAAAGTTTCGGTAATATGCTTACTCGGGTTTGCAGTCTCGGTTTTCAGTCTTCGATCTTCTGAGATTTCGGGAAATAGAAGGTAACCCATATGTATGTAAATCTTTTTACTAGCTAGACTTTACAACAGCACAAGAAACTAGATCAGAGATTTTAAAAGTAATCCAGAAAACGAGGGGTTTAATGCTGTATGTATTGTGTACAATTAGTGAGTGGGAAGATATGAAACTGAGGATAATCAAAGTTTTATCAGTCTAAGGGAAGGGTCTTCCCAGTATGATATTCTACTAAGTAGTGTGAGCATATGAGATAAGAACTGAAAGGAGTTGCATAAGGGATGGACAGCTAAAGAACCCCTAGGTTTGCAAGCAAAACGGGCATGACAGTGAGTAAGAAGGAAAATTCTAGAACAGTGATACAGCAGCAGTCAAAGGGAACTGGCAACTTTCAAAGCTTAAATGTTATCCTTTTCTGCTTACCTTAAATAAAAATACTGCTTTCTCAGCTCCTTCCAGAATTCAAACAGATTTAATAATGTCGGTAATCAAAGAATGCAACGCAAATCTTTACTAACTAGTTGCAAAAAAACTTTTTAAAACTAATTTTAAGTAAAACAACAGATTCAAAGTAAAATAATGTGTAATAAAACTAGAGCAAAGTACGAGAAGCCTATAGCCAAAGCTATCCAAAGAAGTCCCAGAGCAGCAGTTACAGGGCACTATATCAGAGGCAGAGAAGATCGTTAACAGTGGGAAGAAGGTGAAGTAGGGTCTAAAGAGGTTGCAGTCAGTAGGGAACTAGGCAGAAAGTGCAGATAACAATGGAAAGCCTTTCTCATTGTATCTTCTTCTCTGTCCCAGGCTATCTGTATTCTTTCAGCACTACTAAAAAAATGTGAGAACAACCTCAGGTTTGTAATTGCAACCTCAATGGCTGATCTGTGAATGACACTCATCATTAGTTTAAGTTGGCCACCCTGCTTTTTTCAAAAAGTAAAAGTTGCATCTGTGGAACTGTTTATTTCTTTAGTCTGTGGACTCACTATTTCTCTGAGATGTTCTTAGTGTTTCACTGTTGAAGTCATTACATTTGGGTAATGTGCTGGCAGGTTGCCCTCAGTCGGCCTGAATTCCAAAGTCTTGGGTCCTGTGTCTGTTGCTGTCTCCTCTTCCATGACGTCAGGTCGTCAGGGGTATAAAACATGCAGCCAATGCCATTTTCTTCAGTCTTTCTTGCCGCGCGGTGCCCGAAGCAGAAGCATTTTGCAAGTGCCGGTCGGCCGACTACTGAAATATTCGAGTTTGAGTTTCAGAACCGAAGTGTTCACTAAAGCTAAGTATCCCGTTGGGGAAACTTTTTTCTTGCTTCATACCGATGTCAGAAAAAGTTAATAATTGCATTACTTGTGGAACGCAAATACCTCATAAGGATTTCCATTTATACTGTATTCCTTGCCTAGGCCCTGATCACAACGTGCCTGGCTGTCTGTTTTGTACTAGATTTAACCAACGCACTATTAAGCGTTGGTATATTTTTACCTCAAAGTATTTTGGAAACCGATTTAACTACCCAGAAATGTCATTGGATAGCAATCCAACTACCGGAGTAAATAAAAAACGCAAAGAAAAGGACAGAGAAAGGCAGTCGAGATCCAAAACCGATGACAAAGCTTCTCCTAAGCCAGTCACCAGTTCGGTACTCAGTGAGGCACTTTCGCAGCCCCTGATGCCCGCTACCTTTGAGTCGCAGGCCTCTACTGACATCCATGTGGAGTCCGGCATGCCGCAAGATACACAGGGTATTGGACCGACGGATGTATCTCCCTTGGATGGGTCCGGAGCCGCTGAGCAGGCACTGGCTTCTGAAGGTGTATTCAGACCTCAACATTTGTATATCAAACCGATGGCAGCTGCAAAACCGAAGACAAAAGCAACTTCTAAAACTAAAAAACTGACGCATGAGCCACATGCACAGGCCTCTATGCCTAAAAAACAGATGATCAAAATGGCTGAAGACCTTATTACCTTGATCAGGGGTACTCATCCCCCTCCAGGTAAGAGGCCTAGGCAAGACACTGATTATGAATCTTCAGATCAGGTTTCTATTTCTTCTTATTCCTCTTCTGATCAGGAATTATCTATACCTCTCTATGAGGATTCTGATGCAGAGGAGACTATACCTTCTGCTTCTCCTCCTGAGGATTATTCATTTGTAGAAACCTTGCATACTTTGAGGGAGAATTTTCACTGGGAGAGTCGAGACTTCTCTGAATCAAAAAAGACGCTCAGGGATTTCCTTATTCTCCCTCAGCACAGGCCTTTGGCCATTCCCCCTGTTTTAGACATTGTGGATGATGTGTTTTCGGAGTCCAGCTTGACCCCTGACTCTTTACCTCCAGCTCCCAGTAAGCCTGACGGATATTACAGGGTCCCTGACTCACATAAATTTATATTTAGAAACCCTGCTGCTGATCGTGAAACTATTTCACAGGGTCCAAAGGGAGTTAAGGCCTCAACAGCAAAAAATCCTACCTCCTCTGACAGAGATTCAAGGGCACTGGACAGATGGGGGAAAAAAGGTTTATACATCTGCAGCCTTGGCAAGCAGAGCCTTAAACTGTCAATTTCATATGCTTAAGTATCAACAACATGTTATGGGGTTGCTGAAACAGAAAATTATGTTGATTTCTGAATGTGCAGAAAATAAAGAATTGCAGGAATTATTGCATGCAGCTGAACAGGTTGGAAAGCATACTTTGCAATATGGATTTGACTCCTTGGAGGCCTCCTGCAGGGCTGCAGTTACTGGATCTGTGATTAGGAGGCATGCCTGGCTAAAGGAACAAAATTTGCCTGATCATGCTAAAGCTAAATTGCTAGATGCACCTTTACAGCATAATACTCTGTTTGGTATTAAGGCAGAAGAGGTTTTAAAGAAAATGGAAGACAAAGCTAAGTATATGTAAACAGTTAGACTTCTTACAAGTGCAGCCACCAAGATTCAGTAGACACTGGCCTACAAAGAATTGGTCCTTTCCTGTGTCAGACAGAGCTCAAAGGGGCAAATCCAGACACCCTAAGGGCTCCAGATACCAGGCGCAAGATTCTACAGGTCAAAGCAATGGGGTGCTTCTCCCTCCATATCTGGAGGAGATAAAGGACAAGCCTACAGAAAACAGTCCCAATGACTTCCCTCTGCCTACACCAAGCACTTATCTTTTGGCAGCACCCTTAGGGGGAAAATTTGCACTTTTTGCTCAAAATTGGCAGTTAATAACCCAGGACAAGTGGGTATTAAACACAGTATCACAGGGATACAGATTCCATTTCCACACTCTGCCAATGGCAAACGGTTGGCCAGATCTGCCCAAAAATCAATGGGCAGAGGCACAGAAACAGATTACGTCCTTCATGGATATGGGGGCCATTCAACCAGTACCAGAACAGGAAAAAGGACAAGGTTTTTACTCAAGACTGTTCTTGGTACCCAGAAAGGACAAGGCCTGGCGGCCAATACTGGATTTATCAATTCTGAACACATATCTGAACATTCCAAAATTCAAAATGCTGACTTTACAGCAGCTTCTGCCAATGCTGGGCAAGAATGCTTGGCTGGTGACATTAGACCTAAAAGAGGCATACCTGCATGTCCCAATAAGACAGTCGTGCAGAAGATACCTCAGATTCAAGGCTGGCTTTATGCATTACCAATTCTCTGCACTGCCCTTTGGCTTATCTACTGCGCCCAGGGTCTTCACAAAGTGCCTGGCACCAGTAATTGCATTTTGCAGACAAAAAAAGTATACAAATATACCCTTACTTGGATGACTGTCTCATTCAAGCAGAGAGCAAGGACATTCTTCTTCAACACCTGGCATTTTTGAAAAGGCTTCTAACATGCCGAGGATACACAATAAACTAAAATAAATCACAACTGGTACCCTCTCAAAGGATAACATTCCTGGGTGCAAGCTTGAATACAACTGCCCAGATGGCTTACCTCACACCAGACAAGCAAAGGCAACTGACTACTTACCTCAAACTGATGGCAACAAAAACCCAGTTATCTGCAAGACAGATTCTGCAGGCTTTGGGCTTCATGGCATCCTGCATCCTACTGATTCCATATACAAGACTGCATATAAGGAAACTTCAATGGTACCTAAAAAGTTTATGGAGCCAACATTCTCACAGTCTGGAAAAAATGATTCCTCTCATACCCTGCCTACAACAGGAGTTTCTATGGTGGGCAAAGGCATGTCACCAAAACATGGGATGGGCCTTCACTCTACCCCTGCCAGCCCAACCTTAACAACAGACTCGTCAGATTATGCCTGGGGGGCCCACATGGCAGGAAGATGCATTCAGGGCATACGGACCCCAAAACAAATGCATCTACATATCAACCAGAAAAAGATGCTAGCTGTTCAAAATGCCCCAACAGCTTTCAAGGACTTACTACTTCCAGGACAACTACTGATAAAGATGGACAACACCATGGTCATGTGGTATATAAACAAGCAAGGGGGCACACACTCACACCTCCTTTGCAGATTAGCCATGGCACTGTGGGACACAGCTTTGACCTACCAAATACATCTTCAAGCTCAATTCCTGCCAGGAAAACAAAATACTCTGGCAGACGATTTAAGCAGAAACCTTATGGACCCTCATGAGTGGAAACTAAATCCACAAGTCTTCAGCATGATAACAAAGAAATGGGGGAGCCCAGACATAGATCTCTTTGCCTCTCCTCAAAATTATCAATTGAAAAGATTCTGCACAAGGACTTATCACAGACAAGCATGGAAAGTGGACGCCCTATCCTTCAGTTGGAAAAAACTATCAGTTTACGCCTTTCCTCCTCTGCCTCTTCTTCCCAAGGTCCTCCTAAAAGTCAGACAAGAGAAACCAAAAATTATACTAATTGCCTCGGACTGGCCCCGCCAATACTGGTACTCTATAATTCACGCCAAATCTTTTAATGCAAAGCTTTCGGGTTAACCACCCTTCATCAGTACATAAAAAAATAAGATGTTCATCGTGCATACAGCTGCAGTCATAACAGATGGGTTTTCCTGCCGTCAGGCGGGTCCTCGGTCGGCCGAATTCCAAAGTCTAGGTCCGGCGTCGGTTATTGTCGCCTCTTCCCTGACGTCAGTCCGACAGGGGTATAAAAGAACCAGCTGACGCCATTTTCTTCAGTCTTTCTTGCTGCGCGGTGCCCGAAGCAGAAGCAGTTCGCAAGTGCCGGTTGGCCAGCTCCTGAGTACCAAACTATTTAAAACACAACACATACTGAACTTTAAAATTAAATCTTCTCTCTTTGCCTTTTTACTAATACTGGCTTTAAACTAACTGCATTGTTGAGACCAGGTTTGACATCTGCTTGAAGCCTAACTATCCATTCATATTCCTTTAATTTTAATGTATTGTTCATATCACCCACTAAAGACCTTTTAAATAAAGGGTTGAAGTTTATTCCGAATACTACAGACACTGTAGTGCAAACAATTACGGACTTGAAATTGTAAGAAATGTTGGCTTGAAATTAATTTTTAAAGGAGTGACTTCGCAACAGGTTGTATGTAAAAAATTGAGTACTTTTTCACCAACATTATGTCCAGTTCTGATTGCTTTTACAGATATTGTTGAGAAGGAATTAAGAACTCTCTATAGTAAGAGAAGTAGGAAGAAGATTTATAATTTGTCTTATTTTGAACATGAAGCACTAAGAAAACTGCAAGAAGATGATAGGTTGATAGTTAAACAAGCGGACAAAGGAGGAGCAGTGGTAATAATGAATAGGGAGACCTATATGATGATTTTTAAAAATATTTTAAATGATATGATGACTTTTAAAGAAATATCTTTCAGTAAAGTCAGAAAGTGTATTGCAGATGTGAATATCATTTACAATTGAACAATGATATAACTATTGATTTCTTCAATTATTTATCTGTGCCATGTCCCAGAATACCACAGATGTACGGAATTCCGAAAATACATAAATGCTTAGAAAATCCACCACTGAGACTGATAGTTTCAGGGGGTGGTTGGATAACCGAACCAATTTCAAAATATTTACAAATGGTATTAGGCAAATATTTGATACCTGCGGTGGTGGTGCTGCGGTAGCGTTGTCGCCTCACAGTAAGACGCTGTCCGGTTCGATTCTCAGCTAGAGCGTCTTCTGCGTGGAGACATGCATGAATGGGCATACCTTCATTGAAGGTTGTGCATCAGGGCTGGTAACTCTGCACGTAAAAATCGACTACCAATCAATAGCGGACCGGAGTTCCGCTGTGGCGACCCCTAACCGGGAAAAGCCGAAAGACACAAACATTAGGCAAATATTTGAGTAAATGTCCCACTGTGTTAAAATATACCAATAGCTTTTTACTTGATTTATGTAAATAGCACATAGACAATATAGGCAAAAATTTCATTTTTGTGTGTCTGGAGATTACATCACTCTTTACAGTAATTCCAAATGAATATGGAGTGACTGCTATACGTGATTTTTTTAAATGTTGAAGTTAACATGCAAAGTAGAGAAGTAGAGAATATATGTACTCTATTAGAAACAGTACTAACAAAGAATGTTTTTATTTTTGATAAAGTGCCATATTTACAGCTTACTGGAGTGGCAATGGGCACTCCAGTAGCAAATACATATGCTAATTTGGTATTATATGAGTGGGAGAAACAATTTATACTTGGTGGGTTAAATTATTTGAATACTAAAGTTAAATTTTATAGGAGGTTCGTAGATGATTGATGTTCTTCATCTCACATTGCTGCAGTCCTTACACTTGGGTAGTCCGCTGTCCTCGGTCGGCCCGAATATCAAAGTATTAGGCTGACGTCGGTCAAGGCTCTTAAGACTGACATCAGGACGTCAGGGTACAAATGCGCATGACCGACGTCATATCCTCAGTCTTTTTTGCCGCATGGGCCGATGCAGAAGCAGCGTTGCAAGTGCCGTTCGGCGTTCTGAAATTTTTTCGGAGTTTCAGACCGAGTCAAAGTTGGCTAAGTACCCGTTGGGAATATTTTAGTTTTTTCTTGCCTCAGTGGTTTACCGGATGTCAGAAAAAGTGAATAACTGTATTTCTTGTGGGAAACAGATACCGCATAGAGATTATCATACTTTGTGTATTCCTTGTTTGGGGCCTGAGCACGACATTGTTGGGTGTCGCTTTTGTGCTAGGTTCAATAAGCGCACTATTAAGCGAAGGTTAGATTGTGCCAGGTTGGTCTTGGGGAAGCGGTGCAATTATAATATGCCGTCGGATGCTCCGACGCCCGCTTCTTCGAAGAAGCGCAAAGACAAAGCAGCTAAACCCTGGCAAGAAGAGTCGTCCGTACCGGACGCCGTTTCTTTAGAGGCGCCTGTGGAACCGGTGGTTCCGCTGGAGGCTTCTCTGGAGTCCCAGGGGGAGATTTTGATATTGCAGGATGTGGCCTCTCAGGAGGCAGGTCAGGCTGAAGGGGCTTCTCAGGTTACTGTACTCCCCTCCCTTCCTAGGGTGGTTAGGCCTTCTCCTTCTGTTTCTAAGGCTTCTCCCAGAGGCAGGCCAGGTTTAGCTTCTGTTGGTGTCACTCCTAGTTCTTCAGGATCTGTGCCCAAGAAGCACATGCTTAAAATGGCAGAAGATTTAATTACTTTGATTAGAGGTTCTTTGCCCCCTCCTGATAAGAGGCCTAGGGTGGAACCAGAGTTGGGGAGTTTTGAGCAGGCTTGGATGTTTCAGAGTCTTGCTGAAGACTTGCAGGAGTATTCTCCTTATTCTGATTCTGATGTGGATGATTCTACTCCTTCTGCTTCTCCTCCAGAGGATTTTTCTTTTTCAGAGACTCTTCATTCCGTGAGGGAACATTTTAAGTGGGAAGGTCAGGACTTCTCTGATTCCAGGAAAAGGCTTAGGGAATTTTTGCTTTTACCCCAGCATAGGCCTTTGGCTATACCACCTGTTCTGGATGTTGTGGAAGATGTGTTTGCAGAGGCTTCACTTAATCCTGATTCTTTGCCTCCTGCTCCTGTTAAACCGGACAGGTATTACAGGGTGCCTGAAGCTCATAAATATCTTTATAACAGTCCTAGGGCGGACCCAGAAACTGTTAGTCAGGGACCTAAGGGTGTCAAGGCCTCTGTTGTAAAAAATCCGGTTCCTCCAGATAAAGAGGCCAGGGCTTTGGATAGATGGGGAAAGAAAGTCTATACTTCTTCCACCTTAGCTATGAGGGCTTTGAATTGCCAGTTTCACATGTTGAAATATCAAAACTATCTTCTTTCTCAATTGAAGTCTAAGGTTGATGCTCTGGCGGAAGGTATTGTGTGTAAAGAATTACAAGATTTGGTACATGTTTCTGAACAGGTGGGTAAGCACTCTTTGCAATGTGGTTTTGATGCTGTACAGGCCTCGTCTAGGGTGGCTGCCACTGGGTCAGTTCTTCGCAGGCACGCCTGGCTGAGGGATCAGAATTTATCTGACCATGTTAAGACAAGGATTTTAGATGCTCCTTTACAGTCTGATGTGTTGTTTGGTTCACCTGTGGAAGCAGTCTTAAAGAAAATGGAAGACAAGGCTAAGTCTATGCAGACTGTTAAAGATTTTTTGCAAGTTCAGCCTCCGAAATTTAGTAGGAATTGGCCTGCTAAGGGGTGGACGTACCCTTCTTATGATTCACAGTCTAGGGGTAGATCTAGACGTGGTAGGGGCAGAGCTCAGGGCTCTTTCAGACCTAGAACAGGGAGTTCACCTGCACAGTCTTCGGGTGAGGGCAGAGGCCAGTCCTTTCGCAAACAGGCCCAATGACCTACCTTTTCAGCTGTCAGAGCCTTCTTGTCTGGCAGCACCTTTGGGAGGAAGGTTGGCACTCTTCAAGGAAAATTGGAGTTTAATTACCCAAGACAGATGGGTATTGGATATCATACACCAAGGTTACAAGTTTTATTTCCATACCTTGCCTCCTTTCAAAGGCATTCCAGAAGTTCCTCCTCAGCAAAGAATAGAGGCTCACAAACAAATTTCTCTGCTGCTTCAAATAGGGGCCATACAGCAGGTCCCTCTGCCAGAAGTGGGCCTAGGATTTTACTCTCGCCTGTTCCTAGTACCAAAGAAGGGGAACACGTGGAGACCAATTTTGGATTTACCTATCCTCAACACTTATTTGGACATTCCCAAGTTCAAAATGTTGACGTTACAACAGCTTTTACCTCTGCTGGGCAAAGATCACTGGATGGTGACTCTGGATCTCAAGGAGGCTTACCTTCATGTTCCTATCAGGCTAAGTTGCAGGAAGTATCTGCGTTTTCGGGCTGGGACTTCTCATTATCAGTTCTCTGCATTGCCCTTTGGCTTATCTACTGTGCCCAGAGTGTTCACGAAGGTTCTGGCTACAGTGATAGCTTTCTTCAGGCTAAAAGGAATACAGATCTATCCTTATTTGGACGATTGCCTGATTCTGGCTCAAGAAAGGGACGAACTTCTTCATCATTTGCAATATGTGCTAGCAGTGCTAAGATGCCTGGGGTATTCTGTGAACGAAATAAAGTCCAGTCTAGTACCCTCCCAGGACATGTGCTTTCTGGGTGTGAGACTGAATACAGCATCCCAGATGGCCTTTTTGACCCCGGACAAACAAAAGAATCTTTCCCTTTACTTCCATCAATTGTCTCATCAGTCCAGGATGACTGCAAGGACAGTCCTTCAAGCCTTGGGGTTCATGGCATCTTGTATTCTGGTGCTTCCCAATGCCAAACTGCATATGAGGAAGCTACAATGGTATCTCAAAAATGTATGGACACAGCACTGCCAAGATATGGACACTGTCATTCAGATAATACCTTGCATTCAAAAGGAATTTTTGTGGTGGGCTCAGGAATGTCACCTAAACAAGGGACTCTCTGTGACCCGGCCAGAGGCAAGTCAGATTCTAACGACAGATGCCTCAGACAAAGCTTGGGGAGCTCATATAAATGGAAAGTGGATACAAGACACGTGGCCTGCCAGACTACAACATCTACATATCAACTTGAAGGAGATGTTAGCAGTCCAATTTGCATTAATAGCTTTCAAGGATTTACTTCTTCCAGGGCAGGTGTTGGTTCTAACAGACAACACAACTGTCATGTGGTACATCAACAAGCAAGGGGGAACACATTCTTATCCTCTATGCAGGCAAGCAATGATTTTGTGGGAGACTGCTCTCAGTTTACAGCTAAATCTTCAGGCAAGGTTTCTGCCGGGAGCACAGAACTCCTTAGCAGATGTGTTGAGCAGACGAATTATGGATCCCCACGAGTGGAAATTGGATCCTCATGTGTTTCAGAAATTGACAGTGTCATGGGGAACTCCAGACATAGATCTGTTCGCTTCTCCACTAAACTACCAGCTGCCAAAGTTTTGCACAAAAAGGTTTCATCCCACAGCTTGGAAAGTAGATGCTCTTTCTTTCAACTGGAGCAATCTTCATGTGTATGCCTTTCCACCTCTGCCTCTCCTCCCAAAGGTACTCCTAAAGGTCAGACAGGACAAGCCAAAGATGATTTTAATAGCTCCAGATTGGCCTCGACAGCACTGGTACCCATTACTGAGAAGTCTGGTACGGGAGCCTCCATGGCCTTTGCCTTCAATTCCACACCTGTTGTCTCAGGAGAACAGTCATTTACTCAATGTCAAACTTCACTCTCTTCACCTAACAGCCTGGCATATTCTGTTTTAAACCCTGGAGGGTCTCAGCTTCCACAGCAAGTTTTGAATGTTATTTTGGAGGCCAGAAGGCCTAGTACAAGGAAAGTGTACGCAGATAAATGGAAGAGATTTTTATTTTGGAGTGCAGCAAAGGAATTGGATGTTTCTAAGACTAATTTAAGTGTGGCTCTTCAATATCTTACTGAGTTACTGGACAAAGGTTTGTCCTTCTCTTCTATTAAGGTTCATGCTGCAGCAATTTCTGCTCACTATGATTGTGACCCACCATTGTTTTCTCATCCTTTGTTTAAGCAATTCCTTAGAGGGGCAAAGAATATAAGACCCCACGTAGAGCTCCTACTCCTGCTTGGGATCTCAATTTTGTGTTGGAGAAACTCACTCTACAACCTTTTGAGCCTGCAGCTACTGCCGAGTTGAAATATTTATCATGGAAGACTGCTTTTTTGTTGGCCATTACCTCTGCGAGAAGGGTTTCTGAATTACAGGCTCTTATGGCAGTTGAGCCTTTCTTAATTTTCCATAAGGACAGAGTATCTTTGCGTACTAATCCTTCCTTTATGCCTAAAGTGGTTTCTAGTGTGGCTTTAAACCAAACTATTCATTTGCCTACTTTTATGCAAACCCCCAAAATAAAGGGGAGAAGATTTTGCACACTTTGGATATACACAGGCAGTTGCGATATTATTTGAGCAGAACTAAAGGGTTCAGGCAGTCTCAGCAGTTATTTGTTTCATTTGCTCTGGGTTCTCAGGGCAAGCCTGTTTCAAAGCAAACTATTTCTAAGTGGATTGGGTTTTGTATTGCTTTCTGTTATTCCCATCATGGTAAGGAGATTCCAGCTGGGATTAGGCCTCATTCCACTAGGGCTACTGCCACTTCTACAGCTTTTTTAAGGGGGGTGACAACTAAAGATATTTTAGAGGCAGCCACTTGGAGTTCAGTGCATACTTTCTCTAAGCATTACCACCTTCCTCTTTACTCTAAATCTAGGGCTGGTTTGCCACTGCAATTTTACAGGGCATTTTGGCAGCACCTAATGCTTTATAGTTTTGCCATCCTCCCTTACCTCTGCTTTGGGATTCTACCCAAGTGTAAGGACTGCAGCAATGTGAGATGAAGAACATAGTACAGTTTTGTACCTACCATAAATGTAGATGTTCAAGATCTACATTGCTGCAGTCAATTCCTCCCTCCTTCCCCTCTGTAGTAAGAGGTGGTGTGGTTTGGGTTGTAAATATTGTGGATATTGTATATATTGTACATATGATTAGTGCAAGGGTGGTTGGTTGTTTTTTGCTGTCTTTTGGTTTTGGCCTTTCTTTTTAGGGTCTTCTGACATCTGGGGCAAGAAAAGACTGAGGATATGACGTCGGTCATGCGCATTTGTACCCTGACGTCCTGATGTCAGTCTTAAGCGCCTTGACCAACGTCAGCCTAATACTTTGATATTCGGGCCGACCGAGGACAGCGGACTACCCAAGTGTAAGGACTGCAGCAATGTAGATCTTCGAACATCTACATTTATGGTAGGTACAAAACTGTACTTTTTTTAATATGGGATGGTAACACAGTAGAACTAAATAATTACATCACATATCTGAATGACTCCACGGAATTTTTAAAATTTAAAATGATGGCATCAGAAAAAAGTATAACATTCCTGGATGTTTATTTATACAAAAATGGGGATAGAATAGAATCTACAATACATAAGAAGGATGTTGACGCTTCTAGATATATTAGTAGCATGCATGAACCACACACATTTAAAGGAGTGATGAAAGCACAAATTATAAGAGCTAGTAAGCTCAGTACTGAAGATAATAATTTTAAAATTCAGGTTAAGGATATGATATAAGAGTTTGAAAGGAATGGGTATCTAAGACAAGTTATAAATGATGTATATGAAGAAGTACTATTAGGTAGAATAGATAAGTTTAAATCTATTTTTAGTGAGGAGATAGAGCAACTTGAATTGCCAAACAAAAAAGAAAAAGTGGTAAGGTATGTTACCACATTTAATCTTAATACGAGCTATATACGTAATACAGTAGAGAGAAATTGGCTTATTCTAATGGCTGTGCCAGAGATAAAGGCTGTTGTAGGAGAGAAACCACAGTATGCATATAGGAATTCTGAAACGTTAAAGCAAAATTTATGTTATAAAGATTTTAAAGAAATCAAAATAACATTGCAACGTAGAATTGGAACAAGGAAATGTTTTAATTGTAGTTGTTGTAAATTGTTGTAATGATCTGTATGATAATGCAGATACATTTATACACCCGACAACTAAAGAAATTTTTGCCCTTAAAGCCCCCATAAACTGTAATACTACCCAGGTGGTATACCTGGCTACATGTACAATATGTACATCATTTTATGTAGGTAAAACCACCAGAAAATTAAGAGTGCGGATAGTAGAACATAAATCTGAAATAAGAAGGAAGGTATTGACAAATGCATTAAGTAAACATATTCTTGATGGTAATGATGCACACAAATTCAGATATGGGGGTTAGAGGGGGGTGATATGAACAATACATTAGAATTAAAGGAATATGAATGGATAGTTAGGCTTCAAGCAGATGTCAAACCTGGTCTCAACAATGCAGTTAGTTTAAAGCCAGTATTAGTAAAAAGGCAAAGAGATAATATTTAATTTTAAATAGTTTGGTATTAATTGAATGATAAATATAAAGTTTTAGAAATGTAATTGTATGTATTAATAGTGCTTTTCCTTTAAAAATTTAATTGGTAATTAGGATGATAGGCTGGCTGTGGCATGTGATTTTAAATGGCTCCTTTTTTAAACAGTGTAAGAACTTATTTTTTTATGTACTGATGAAGGGTGGTTAACCCGAAAGCTTTGCATTAAAAGATTTTATTTATTTATTTATTTATTTATTTATTTATTTATTTATTTATTTATTTGCATTTGTTTAACCAGGATAGTCCATTGGGCTCAAGAACCCGTTTTCAATGGAGTCCTGGGGAGAAAAGCTCCACATACATATTAAACAGAGAATGAGGATATACATAGACATTACATGGGGTTCAACTTGAGAAAAGTAACAAGTACAGGGGAAATACATATACATTTGCTGGGGTAAAACATAGTACAATATACGTAAAAAATTTGGCGTGAATTATAAAGTGTTTACACAGTACGGCCATTATTTGTGCCTGCCAATACTGGTACCCAGTCCTAAGGAACTTGTCTCAATAACCAGCTTGGACTTTACCTCAAAGACCTCAACTACTGTCCCAGCAAAACAATCATATCCTGCACAATCAACTCCAGACACTGAACCTGGCGGCATGGCTGACCATGTAGTTATACAAACAACTCCTCTCAGTAAAGCTGTGATGGATGTCATTTTGGAAGCCAGAAGGCCTAGTACTAGAAAATCTTATGCTGATAAATGGAAAAGATTCTGTGCTTGGAATCAAGCACAAGGAACTGATACAGCAGAACCAGATATTCCTCAGATATTACAATACTTAACTGAGATGCTTGACAAAGGCCTATCTTTCTCATCAATTAAAATCCATTCCTCTGCCATTTTGGCTCATTACAATACAGAGCCACCAATCTTTTCTCATCCTTTACTAAAGCAGTATCTTAGAGGAGCCAAAAATGTAAGGCCTCCTAGATGATTACCATTACCTGCATGGGACCTCAGTTATGTATTGGAAAAGCTCACCCTGCCTCCATTTGAACCAGCTGCTACCACTGATATAAAGTTCTTATCATGGAAAACAGCTCTGCTACTAGCAATTACTTCAGCAAGAAGAGTTTCAGAGCTACAGGCCCTCATGGCTGTAGAGCCTTTTATCACATTTTACCCAGACAGGGTGTCTCTGAGGACAAATCCTATATTTATGCCTAAGGTGATTTCCAGTGTGGCTCTTAACCAAACAATTCTGCCAACCTTTTATCCAAATCCACAGATCAAGAGGAGAGAATTCTGCATTCCTTGGACGTACACAAACAGCTAAGATTCTACTTGAGCAGGACTAAAGCTCTAAGAAAAACTGAGCAGTTACTAGTGACATATGCTGCAGGATCAGAATGGAAAGGCTATTTCAAAGCAGACAGTTTCAAAGTGGATAAGCCACTGCATCTGTTTCTGCCACTTACACCATGGTAAACCTGTGCCCAAGGGCATTGGGTCTCATTCCACCAGAGCTGCAGCTACTTCTGCAGCCTTTCTCAGAGGAGTACCAACCAAAGACGTTCTACAGGCTGCTACTTGGGAGTTCTGTTCACACCTTTACAAAGCGTTATCATTTGCCTCTCTACTCTAAGTCCAGGGCAGGCTTTGCCACTGCAGTTCTGCAGGGCCTTATAGCCGCACTTAATGCTGTTTAGCTCCAGCCTCCCAACCATAGCTTTCGGATTCTACCCCAATGTAATGACTGCAACAGTGAAACATGAAGAACATAGTACAGTTGTGTACACTTACCATAAATGTAGATGTTCAAGTGTATTCACTGTTGCAGTCCAGGTTACCCTCCAGCCGTCCCCATTTCATTCTGGAGTTTATATTTCCTTCTCTATCTTCTGCAACCTGTATTTGCTTGTAGATGATTGCTACCTTTTGGGGGGCACCTGACATCTGGGGCAAGAAAAACTAAAAAAAAAATGGTGTTGGCTGCATGTTTTATACCCCTGACGACCTGACGTCATGGAAGAGGAGACAGCAACCGACGCAGGACCCAAGACTTGGAATTCAGGCCAACTGAGGGCAACCTGCCAGCAGATTACCCAAATGTAATGACTGCAACAGTGAATACACTCAAACATCTACATTTATGGTAAGCGTACACAACTGTACTTTCCCATGCATATTTGGACTGGCATCAGTCACTAATTTTTTTTTTTGAGGGTGCAGATTCTGAGACCTTAATGTTTTCCAAAACAAAAGTGATACAAGTGTGTCCTTGTTTATGTAGCTGATAGTCTGTGATATTCTTTTTAGCAATTGCATTCTTGTATTTTGTCCTAACAATAGTGTTTTTAAGTTGTAACACTGTGCAATGCTGTTTAACAGATTTAATGTTGGTTTTGTTGTATATCTTTTAGTACTACAGATGTATATTGCTGATCCCAGATATCTATAACAGACAGCATGTGAAAGAAATGGTAAACATGCTGTTAATGAAGATGGGCTTTTCAGGTAAGAGTTTTAACTGGCTTCTTGTAATTTTGTAGATATTGTGTGTGCTTTGCCTAATATCTGAAATTTCTATTAATGCTTACAGATTTAGTATGTAAAAATGTGTGCAAATTATGTCAGAAGTATTTGTTTCCAAATCAGACCATGCTTTTCAGCAGTGAATGTAATGAAAATTTGGATGCAAAATTGTAAGATTAGGGTATCCACTCCTTTAATTTATAGTGTTGCCCTTTGAACACATATACTGACATAAAATATGCAAATTAATTGTTGTTAGGGCAGTGTGGTATATCACTGCTTACTTTTCAGCCTCACAGTTCCTGAATCTCTGACTCATCTTGTCTGTTCTTATAGTATGTTGCAGTGTTTTAGTAGAAACCAACAGACTTAATTGCACATAACTGCTTGTCCATTACTTGGTTCTTCATTGACTGATAACAAGATGAGCTTTCTTGGAGATTTAAAATAGCTGATGTCGAGTTTGATTGCTGTTTTCCATGCCATATCAATGCTACAGCTGTTTTCATTTGCTTACTGACTGATTCATTCAGTATGTTTTTTATCATGTACCAAGAAAAACAGCACAAAATGCCCAATATACCTCCGATAATGCCAATTTATTGGAGGTCACAGTAGAAACAGGAAAGACACTAAAATACATAAACGCCCAAATTATTTCCCAATGTGTTTTCGTCACTACAGTCTTCATAAGATGCATAATGAAAAAAACGCACATTTCTCAGACAGTATACCCTTCCCAATTGCAAACCACCTTTCACAATACTGGTAACTAAAACTAATCAATAATTTAAAAAAAAAAAGATGATACTTGACTTGAAAATAAGCCTTTCAAACCTTACCCAGATATATGTGAATAATAAAAACAGAATAAAACATATAAAAAAAAAATAAAATATACATATAATGACCCTATAAAATCACATCAAAACTAGTCTAAATACATAGATTAAAATCCAGTGGAAAGGCATACAGTTTTCTAAAAAGAAATAAAACATTGAAATCTAACTCAGTAAAATAACATAATAACAGCCCCATCTAATGACCATACACTATTAAAAACAAAATGAAATAGAAGAACCTTTTTACATAATATGCCTTGCAGCTCGCAATTTTAAAACTGGAGCTAGGGAAATAATGTTGTTTAAACCAGGGTGCTTGTTGGCTTCTAGCAGGATCTGCCAGTACACCTCCCTGAACTCAATCCTGGTCTCCCAAAGTCCTCCCTCTAGGTTCCTTTGCTATGTCCTCTACTACAAAGAAGGAACAATTCGCCCCAACACATGAAAGTGTGTGTTTATAAAGAACACTCCATGAGTTCTTAATACGAATATCGTTCATGTGCTCATACATTCTTCTCTTCAACTTCCTCTCAGTTTTCCCTATGTAAAAAGCAGTACATTTATTACACAGGGCTATACAAACCAGACCATATGAGTCACAGGTACTATGCATCTTACTGGTAAAATAAAAATCCCTAGCTAATAAAAACAATGCATCTCAATTAATAATATACATACACTGGGGATAGGAACTGCATTTAAATATTCCAGTTTTCCTAAAATTCAGATTCGGTGCACCTGTTCGTTCTAAATGGTCCTTGACATTACGACACCTACTGTAAACAATCTTAAAAAGGGTATCAAAAATTTGTCCCAAATCTGAAAGTTGAGAGAACTTGTACCATTCTCTTTCCAAAATGCCTCTGATAATTCTAGAATCCCCATTGAATTCACTAATAAAGGCTCTACCAAAGGATGAATCAGAACTTACTTGCTTGTCATACTCAAGAACATCAGTCGTGGGATGTTCATGTATAACGTCCAGGCCTAAAATAGGTTTAAACCTACCATGTCTACCCACCAAAACTTTGTTGTACACCTTGTTGACCATGTCCATGGGATAACCCCTGTTGAGAAACATTCTAGTTAAAACTCCACACTCTTCTACAAAATCTTCATCAGAAGAACACAGCCTGCCAATGTGGACAAACTGCCCTTTGACTATCCCAGTTTTTTGACGGTAAGGATGAGAGCTAGTGAAGTAAAGAGTTGGAATAAGTGGGTTTCCTAAATACTCTAGGCTTAAATCCTGATTCAAGTTTCTCTAAAGTAACATCCAAGTAGTTTACTGCATGGCTATCATACTGGTGTGCAACCGTCGAAAAGAGGTGGCACTTGATATATATTCCAAAATTCATTAAGTTTGTCTTAAGAGTCCACCCAAAAAATTACAATGTCATCTGAGAAATGTTTATAAAGTGTCCAGCAATCTTTGTATCGAGAATTGAAAATATATACATGCTTCCAAAACATCAAAATCATGTTAACATAGAGTTGGGCACAATGGGCTCCCATAGCAACACCAGTTGTTTGGTGAGAAAACTCACCTTCAAAAAAATGTAAAGTTGTTCTTCAACACCAGTTCAATTAAAGTTAAACTGACATGTACTTCATTGTCAGATAAATGGCCAAACAGCCTTAAAGCCTACTCAAACCAGTGTAGACCTTCTTGATGTGAGATACAACTAAATAAATCGATGTCTATAGTCACAAACCTTAATTGTTCACAATGTTGCTGTTTTACACTACGTAAAATATCCTAAGAGTGTTTAAGTACATTGTGATCCCCTAAAGGTATATTTTTCAACTTCACATCTAAAAATTTGGCTAAAGGGGCAGTGACTGACCCCTCAGTAGAAACAGTTGGCCGTAAAGGGGGATTAAAAATACTCTTATGGACCTTGGGAATCCCAGAAATTGTTGGCACCCTCGGTTTGTCATTATGCAAAAAGGCAAACTCCTGTTGGTCAATAAAACCTTCCAGTAACCAATCATTTAAGGTGATATATATGTTTCTATAAACCACATTGATAATCTATCTTGTTCATCATTGCAGTCCCTCCACCTTTGTCAGGCTTCATGACCCTGACCATTTTATTCCTTTTTAAATCTTCCATCATATTCCTTTCTCTAACTGTGAAGTTACAAGGGAATTTATTGCCTGAAACACCCTTCCTTAATTCATTTTCAACTAAAATTTCAAAATGTTTTAATTGCGGGTGAAGGGAAGGGTTGTATACACTCTTCCTTCTAAGGTTGTTGCATTTTGTGTTAGTAGTATTACATCCCAACAACAATTAAAGGTTCCTTTTCCTCAGAAACAGTTTTGAATCAATAATGAGGTTACTGATGTTACATTTATTCCTGGGAATAAAATTGAACCCTTTAGTAAACAACCCAAAATGTCCCTGGTTGATCTCAATATCACTAAAATTGAATATATTGTAACCATTGGAAGTTACTTTAAAACCATCTTTAGTGATCTCAACATTGTTCAAGACATTCATATCTAATCTCTCATTTGGGCCCCCCCCCTCCAACGGCCATAATTGTACCTGTGAGGCTACTTGTTCATCAGCCTCTCCGATCTGGCAAAGGGGGGGATACTCTAAAGCGTCTTGATAATGAAACAAATGCTCATTAGTGCCCAAATCGTCAGTCACTGCAAACTATTACTAATGGAATTGTCACGAAAAATATTCACATGTCTCTCGTCATTTCTTTCATAATAAATGTTGCCCCTAGTTCTTGGAAGCTACGTTGTTGCAAGTATTCCAACCCATCTCTGTCTAATTTTCTTGTTGGCATTATCGGAGCTATATTGGGCATTCTGTGCTGTTTTTCTTGGTTCTGATCTTTGCTTCACAACACTTGCTTCTTATTTTGTGGTTTTGATATGTTTTTGAAGCTTGGTTTGCCCTATTCCACAGCCCGATTCCATGGCTACTGGAGGCAGAAATGTCAGCAATTTTAAGGAAGCTGATTGGTCAGCTTACCCAGTTGGTTGAGTTATTGACGCCTCTTTGATCAACCCTGGTTTCTACTGCTGCTGGTAATATTGTTCCGGGTAATCAAGAGGCGGGAATACCTCTTATCAATGGCGCATGGAGTAAACAGAACACTAACAAGCCAAATGGTGGAATTATTCAACATCAAGACTGTTCCAATGTTGAATTTGACCCACAGAGAACTCCAGTAGCTTTAAGAGAAGGCCCCGACCGTATTGGAATGAGTGAATGGAACGGCAACGAATTTGGACATTCCAATCAAGGTGACTGTATAAACAATGTCAGTGATATTTCTAGTCCACCTCTTGAAGTAAACGATTGGCTCAGGAAGCCATTAGCTGTTTTTTAACAATTATTCAAGTAACTTGAATATTAACCACAACCATGGTGTTAACTTGAGTTATACTGGCAATGTTAAATCTTTGGAAGTCACCATGTTCAAATACAAAAGTTTGGATATAGACAATGTATATCTCAAAGAATGCATTAACAAGGGAATTGTTCCACTGGGATTGAGAGTCTGGAAGTACCCAAACAACGTACAAGCTGGGTCAGACTTTCACAAGGAATTTATTGCTATTTGTGATAAATGTGGTTTAGAAATGTTAAAAGCCCTTGGCAGGAATAAAGAAAAGAACATGGAACAGTTGTTTAAAGAGATAGAAGTGACGAACCAGAGAATTGTTAATGATTTGCTATTTTCTGTAGAAGACTACAAGAAAAAATATTATGAGGCTAGGGATTATGTTGACAGAAAATGTACTGAAATTATCAACCGTAAAAAAAGAAAATTAGACAGAGATAGGTTGGAATACTTGGAACAACTTAGCTATCCAAGAACTAGGGGCAACACTTACTATGAAAGAACTGATGAGAGACGTGAATACTTTTTGGGACAATTCCATTAGTAATAGGTTTATAGAAACTGACTATTTTGGCACTAATGAGCATTTGTTCCATTATCAAGACCCTTTAGAGTATCCCCCCCTTCGCAGGTCGGAGAGGCTGATGAACAAGCAGCCTCACCGGTACAGTTATGGCCGTTGGGGGGGCCTAAATGAGAGATTAGATATGAATGTCTTGAACAATGTTGAGATCACTATAGATGGTTTTAAAGTAACTTCCAATGGTTACAATATATTCAGTTTTAGTGGTACTGAGATCAACCAGGGACATTTTGGTTTGGTTACTAAACGATTCAGTTTTATTCCCAGGAAACCTCATTATTGATTTAAAAATGTTTCTGAGGAAAAAGAACCTTGAATTGTTGTTGGGATGTAGTACTACTAAAATGCAACAACCTTAGAAGGAGAGTGTATACAACCCTCCCCTTCACCCACAGTTAAAAAAAAATTGAAATTTTAGTTGAAAATGAATTAAGGAAGGGTGTTTCAGGCAATAAATTCCCTTGTAACTTGGCAGTTAGAGAAAGGAATGTGATGGAAGATTTAAAAAGGAATAAAATGGTCAGGGTCATGAAGCCTGACAAAGGTGGAGGGACTGCATTGATGAACAAGATAAACTGAGGCCAAAATGATGAACTTACTTGCAGATACTGAAAGATATTCCAGAGTCTCCCTCAATGATCAGTGTGGCTTATAGAAACCTATATATTACCTTAAATGATTTGTTACTGGAAGGTTTTATTGACCAACAGGATTTTGCCTTTTTGTATAATGACAAACCGAGAGTGCCAGCAATTTATGGGATTCCCAAGGTCCATAAGAGTATTTTTAATCTCCCTTTACAGCCAGTTGTTTCGGCTGAGGGGTCAGTCATGGCTCCTTTTCCCACATTTTTAGATGTGAAGTTGAAAAATAAACCTTTTGGGGGATCACAATGTACTTTAAAGACTCTTGGGATTTTTTTACGTAGTGTAAAACAGCAACAGCATTCTGAACAGTTGAAGTTTGTGACTATAAACATTATTGATTTATTTAGTTGTACCCCATATCAAGAAGGTCTACACTGGTTTGAGGAGGTTTTAAGGTTGTTTGGCCATTTATAAAATACATGTCGGTTTGATTTTAATCGAACTAGTGTTGAAGAAGAACTTTATATTTTTTTGAAGGTGAGTTTTTTCACCAAACATCTGGTGTTCCTATGGGAGCCCATTTTGCCCCACTCTGTTAACATGATTTTGATGTTTTGGAAGCATGTATATATTTTCATTTCTTGATAGAAAGATTGCTGGACACTTTATAAACATTTCTTGGATGACGTAATTTTTTGGGTGGACTCTGAAGACAAACTTAATGAATTTTTGGAATATATATCAAGTACCACCTCTTTTCTACGGTTTACACACCAGTATGATAGTTGCTTTGAATCAGAATTTAAGTCTAGAATATTTAGGGAACCTACTTATTCCAACTCTTTAATTCACTTCACTAGCTCTCATCCTTACCATCAAAAAATTGGGATAGCCAAAGGGCAGTTTGTCCGCATTTGAAGGATGTGTTCTTCTGATGATTTTGTAGAAGAGTGTAGGGTTTTAACTAGAATGTTTCTCAACAGGGGTTATCCCATGGACATGGTCTACAAGGTGTACAACGAAGTTTTGGTTGGTAGACATGGTAGGTTTAAACCTATTTTAGGTGTGGGCGTTATACATGAACATCCCACGACTGATATTCTTGAGTGCGACAAGCAAGTAAGTTCTGATCCATCCTTTGGTAAAGCCTTTTTTACTGAATTCATTGGGGATTCTAGAATTATTAGAGGGATTTTGGAAAGAGAATGGTACAAGTTCTCTCAACTTTCAAATGTGGGACACATTTCTGATGCTCCTTTTAAGATTATTTATAGTAGGGGCCCTAATGTCACGGACCATTTAAAATGAACAGGTCCACCAAATCTGAATTTTAGGAAAACTGGAACATTTAAGTACGGTTCCTGTCCCCAGTGTAGGTATATTATTAATAGGGATGCATTGTTTTTAATTAGCTAGGGATTTTTATTTTACCAGTAAGGTGCGTAGTACCTGTGACTTATATGGTCTGGTCTATATAGCCCTGGGTAATAAATGTACTGCTTTTTACATGGGGAAAACTGAGAGGAAGTTGAAGAGAAGAATGTATGCGCACATGAATGATACTCGTATTAAGGACTCACGGAGTGTTCTTTATAAACGCACACTTTCATGAGTTGGGGCTAATTTTTTCTTCTTTGTAATAGAGGAGATAGCAAAGAAACTGAGAGGAGGATTTTGGGAGACCAGGACTGAGTACCGGGAGGTGTATTGACAGATCCTGCTAGAAGCCAACAAGCACCCTGGTTTAAACAGCATTATTTCCCTAGCTCCAGTTTAAAAATTGCGAGCTGCAAGGCTATGATGTAAAAAGGTTCTTCTTCATTTTGTTTTTAATAGTGTATGGTCACTAGATGGTGATGTTGTTATGATATTTTACTGAGTTAGATTTCAATATTTTATTTCTTTTTTGAAAAATTTATGTCTTTCCATTGGATTTTAATCTATGTATTTAGACTAGTTTTTATGTGATTTTTATAGGGTCATTATATGTATATTTTAAATATTTTTTAATATGTTTTATCCTGTTTTTATTATTCACAAATATCTTGATGAGGTTTGAAAGCCTTAGTTTGAAGTCAACTATGATCTTTTTTAATTATTAATGAGTTTTAGATACCAGTATTGTGATTGGTGGTTTGTAATTAGGAAGGGTATATCATCTGAGAAGTGTGGGTCTTTTCATTTTGCATCTGATGAAGTCTGTGCTGATGAAAATACATTAGGAGATTTGGGCATTTATGTATTTTAGTGTCTTTCCTGTTTCTACTGTGACCTCCAGTAAATTGGCATTATCAGAGCTATATTGGGCATTTTGTGCTATTTTTCGTGGTCCTGGTCTTTTCTTCACAGCACTTGCTTCTTATTTTATGCTTTTTATCATGTGTGATGCATGGAACATTTATGCCAGTAGACATGATGGTCTTTGAAGCATTAACCAATAGATAGCCTATAGCATATAAGAACCTTGTGATGTAGGTTGTTCCTGTTGCAGACCTGATGTGTTTGATTGACAGATATGCAGTTTTTGTATGACTACAGAATTCACATCAGTGATGCAGTGTCCTACAGCAATGGCTCATGCCCTTCAGGCACTTGGGCAGTCATCACCAGCCCAGCACTTGCATCTGAGCCACTGCAGGTTATGATAGTTATATCACTTTCTCTAAAGAAGGATACAAGGAATTCTTCCATTTTCATGAAATTCTGCTGTGTTGATGGTCCAAACCTGCTGTCAGCCTCTCTCTGGCAATTTCCTGTTCCTTGGTCCTGGCACACAGTATCACATCTATGATCAGACAACACACTTGTGCTACTGTCCCATTATGGCCACCCACAATTTTCACATTCTGCATGTGCCCGTACAACACTTGCTCATGTTAGTCTTTTTCTGCTTTGTTGTTTTCAAAGGTACTCCTTACCAGTCCATCTTTAGTGTAGAGAGAACTTTTCTAGCCATTGATGTTTGTTTGGTAAACACGTAGGTATACATGTGGATTGTTGTGTGTATGCATCAGTGGCCATGTCCGTTAACAATTCTCTGTGCATTTCCCTATCACTGTTTGGTGCCCAGAGCCCTGTTGTTACCATTTGGACACTGTGAGAAAGTGTGACAGCAATGGGCATGTTACTACAGTGAGCCTTCTGTCAGTACTGTTCTTACACCTTTGTAATATAGACCTCATGCTCTCCATAGTGTATCTTGCAGTCCTTGGTGTTGCAGACACTACAGAGCAGGACATTAATCTTGTCCCACCATATTCCCTGCAAAAGTCCCCCACCCCAGCAGAACAGCAATCTGTCTTGTATACCATTTCCTGTTATGGTATCCCTCCTCCAGGACTGCACTCTAGTCTGCTCTTGTACTGTGCCCCTCCAAATGACTGTAGCCTGCATAGCCCTTTACTCTGTACCCTGTTTAATGTTCTTTTCTAATACATGCCAGTTTCCTGTGATGCCTTGTGCTGTTATCCCATACACTACCTGCTTGGTAACTGTCTGTGTTGCACCCTTGTACCCTTGTATGCTCACTACAGTCATGAGTTCCATTACCAGAAGACCTGTCAACAGTCAGTTTGATTGTATGGCAGTGCACTCTTATAAACTGTTAGTAATTCCTTTGTTGCTCTTTGTAATGTGATCTCCATTAATGTGGCAACCCCATGTTTTATTGCACTAAAATGGGCCTATGTTAAGTTGTCAATCTCACCTTCATTCTTGCTGGATGGGTTCGGAGCTGATCCTCGGCTCCGACTCGGCCACTCTAAAAGCTCGAGAGCTATTTCCACCGGCTCGAGGCTCCCCTATATCCCACAATGCTAGGCGGTAACTCCTCAGATCTCGTTTGCCACTACAGCGATCGAGGTGTGTTCCTACCGGCTCAGGTTAGTTTTTGGTAAAGAACTAGTTTATTAGCCTTTTTCCCCTGTTAAAGTTATTTTTTTATATATATAGTTAGTTTGAAAATAGTCTACCCCATTCCCGTTAACTTTCCACCCCTTTTATCCACAAATCTCTAGAATTTTTCCCTCTGGCCCTAGGCCCAGTCCCTCCCTTCCTAGTGAGTGACTGTGTTTTGTAGGGATTTTTATTTCTAGTTACTCTAATTTATTTTAAATTAGTTTTAAATTACTCCTAAGTGTAATCGGTGTGTGTGTGTGCTTGTGTGATTACACTTTTCCCTTAGATATGTCTAAGGAATCAAAGATCTCAGGCTTTAAGAAGTGTGACTCGTGCTGTCAGAAGATGTCTCTGACAGACGGTCATACTTCTTGTGTGTACTGCCTGGGACCTTTGCACCTGCAGGACTCATGTGCTGTTTGCCATGGCTTCAGCCCTAGAGTCCTGCAGGAGCGAAAAAATAAACTTATTTTAAGGGGCTTACTTAAGCCTGAGGGTCCCTCGACTCAGTCATCGGGGAAACCCTCCAAGTCTTCCAGACCTTCGGCTCCAGCATCTGAGCTGTCTTCTGGAGGCCCTAAAGCTATTCGAACATCGGCTCCGGCCGGAGCTGATGAATCTCGAATACAAGCCCCTACGGTGTCCTCGGCTCCGGCCGGAGCCGAGGAAGACATTACTCTGTCGGCTCCGATTATTTTATCGGAACCGACATCTAGAAAAAGGTCCCGATCTCCATTTATTGGCTCCATTCATTCGGCTCCAGCATCACCCTTGCTGTTTGAACGGAGCCGTAGATCCCACTCTTCTAGGTCTTCCAGGTTATCGGACCATGACCTTCAGAGAGTAGTGAGTCGACTTCTTAAGTCCGAGGCATTAGCCCAGATGCTTCAAAGTCCGACTCAACAGTCGAGACCTACTCCTATCACTCAAATTCCTCCTCTGACTCTTTTGAGTTCGGAGCCGGGGCGGCTCGGACCCGAGACTGTGGTCGCATCGGAACCGATACCTTTGTCTTCGGTTCCGTCGTCGGCTCTGATGTCTTCCTTGGAAGAATCTCGGCGCCGGGCTTCCCTCGTCGGCTCCGAGGGGGCGAGTGGCATCGGACCCTTGGCCGACCCTGCTCTCCCTCTCGGTGCTTCGGCGCTGGTGAGTTCGGCTCCGACATCGGCCTCGGAGCCATTACTGTCGGTGCCGGGGGAGGTTTCCAGTTTTTCAGAACGGAGACCTCCGGCTCTGCCTGACAGGGGTGCCTTCGAGGTCATGAGGAGCGTGTTGGAACCAGGTTCAACTCCACAGTCGGTTCTTTCTGCCCCTCCCCCTATGGTGCCTCCAGTGATTTCTACTCACTTTCTCATCCCCGACCGTAGAGAGCCAGCACCTCAAGTTTCCCCTGTGGGGATCTCCTCCTCTTCCGAGGCCTCTCCTGACCCTGTAGGAGAGCCCCCTAGGAAGAGGCAGTGCAAGAGGAAGCACATTGACTCCCCTGAGTCTGTCACCTCTGACACTGATTTAGAGGATTCTGAAAGTTCCCCTCGTTCCCCCTCTGAAGATGTCTCCTTTGTAGACATCCTTGAAATCTTAAAACAGAGGGGGAATTGGCCATCCCGCCACCCTTCAGAGGATGAATCAGTGTATCTTGAGGCGTTTGGCTCTCGCCCTTCCACCTCCTGGGTGTCCCTCCTTTGACCCCTTATGCAAGTGGTGGCAAAGAAGGCTTGGCTCCTGACTCAGTGGAACCCACCCCCAGGAGACCATCAAAGTTCATCACGGCCCCCAAGGATAAAGAATTTCTGACCAAAGGCGTCTCTGTTGATGCTATGGTGGTGGCTGCGTCTACCAAGAAGGAGTTAGCTGATCCTTCGGTGCCTGTTCATCCTCCTAACAAGGAGTCTAGGTCGATGGACAGGTACGGGAAGCGGATGTTCTCATCAGCGACCTTTACTATGAGATCGCTGAATTACCTGTGACATTTTACTCGTCTTCAGAGGGATTTACTCAAAGAAGCGAGTGAAATGTTGAAGGACGCAACAGCTGCGGGTTTTCAGGATAGGATGAACTCTCAGCTGGCTACCCTTAATTTGATAACCGACTCTTCCATGCGCCTCCTTTCATATGCGGCGGATGGAGCAAGTAGAGCGGCAGGTACAGGTGTAGCCTTGCGTAGGCACGCCTGGATGCGGCTTTGTAACTTTGCGGACCCTTTTAAGGCATCCTACACTAATTCCCCCTTTGATGGATCATCCCTTTTTGGTCCTCAAGTGAAGGAAACCCTGACTAGGTGCGAGACTGATGGCAAGACTCTTTCTGCCGTCGGAGTCCGTTTTTCTACTCCTTCTAGACGTTGCCCCAAAGGTCAGAAGGGGGGAAAGATGTGGTTCCGCAAACAATCTCAAGGAGACTTGCCTGATGCACAGAGTCGTTTCCCCTCTAGAGGCAGAGGGGGGAACAACAATGGTAGACGCTGTCCCAGGGGCAGAGGGGGCCCGCAGAATCAGGGCAGTCGAGAATCCTTTTCCGACAAGCCCTTTCAGCATCCCTGAGGTGTTGCCCGACTGCCCACCTTTGGAGGCAGTCGGGGGAAGGTTGTCACTGTACCCAAAAGCCTGGCTATCCCTAACTCAAGACAAGTGGGTACTGTCTATCATTTCCGAAGGCTACAGAATCCCTTTCCTTTTCATTCCGAAGCAGTCCAAAAAATCCCTTCCAGACATTCCACCCAGTCAAAGGGAGCAAGCAGCATTAGAAATTTCAAAACTGCTCACAAAAGGAGCCATTCAACCAGTTCCAGCAGACCAAGTAGGATCCGGAATCTACTCCAAATTCTTTTTGGTTCCAAAGAAAACAGGGGACTGGAGACCCATTTTGGATCTCAGCAACTTGAACAAGTTTGTCAAGAAAACAAAGTTCCGGATGGTCACGCTGCAGTCCATTCTTCCCCTTTTGGGGCAGGACAACTGTATGTGCTCCATAGATCTCCAGGATGTGTACTATCACATCAAGATGAGTTGGCGCTCCAGGAGGTTTCTCCGCTTCAGGCTGGGAACCAGTCACTTTCAATTCAGAGCCCTGCCCTTTGGTCTCACTACAGCCCCCCCGAGTGTTTACCAAATGCATGTCAGTGGTAGCCTCTCACCTGAGACGACAAGGATTCCAGGTGTTTCCTTATTTAGGCGACTGGCTCCTTACAGCCCCCACCAAGCATCTTTTACTTCTTGCCAGAGATTACACTTTTCACACATGTCAGGCACTAGGCATATAATTAAACTACGAAAAGTCTGTTTTGTCGCCTTGTCGTGTTATTACCTTCATAGGCGCAAATCTAGACACAGTCAAGATGTCAGCCAGACTCACAGAGCAGAGGATAGCAGACATACACAAACAGGTCTTTCTTGTCTTGCAGAGCAACAAAGTCAAAGCCAGACTGATCCTGAAAGTCTTAGGGATTATGGCGGCGGCCATCCCTCTCCTACCATTAGCTTGCTTCCATATGAGAATTTTACAATGGATGCTCTTCACACAATGGTCTTACCAAAGTCTCCCAATGTCCCATCCTATTTGGATAACTCAGTCGTGCAAGAGTCATCTCTATTGGTGGATCACATCTCCTCAGCTCCTCCTAGGGAGACCTTTCGTCCCTCCCCCTCCGGTTGCTACAGTGACAACGGACGCCTCCCTGATCGGGTGGGGGGGGCATTTCCAAGGCAGGACAGTCCAGGGCATGTGGCAACCGTTCGAGTGCCACTTGCACATAAACGTCCTAGAGATGAGAGCAGTGCTTCTAGCGTTGCAAGCCCTACAAGACTCTCTTCCCAAGGGAACTATAGCAATTCAAACAGACAACATGTCTGTAGTGTGGTACATCAACAAACAAGGTGGAACCAGATCTTACCCCCTATGTCGAGAGGCACTCAGACTGTGGCAATGGGCGATTTCTTCTCAGCGATTTCTGTTAGCAACGCACATCCCCGGGAAGTCCAATGTGATTGCAGACAAATTGAGCAGAGCTATTCTCATGCCTCACGAGTGGACTCTGAACAATTCAGTGTTGGAGAAAGTTTTTCGAAAGTGGGGCAGGCCTTGCTGCGACCTTTTCGCTACTCCCCAAAACAGCAAGTGCGACTATTTTTTCACCCTCTTTCCCCAACCAGGCCACCCCAGCAGAGACGCTTTAGTGCACGTTTGGCCCGGGGACTTCTGTATGCCTTTCCTCCCTTCGCACTGATATCCCAGCTGATACAGAAAGGCATCGCTCAGCAAGCTTCCATGATCCTCATTGCCCTTACTGGCCTCGACAGGTTTGGTTCCCTTTTCTCCACCGTTATCTGTTGGAACAACCTTGGCATCTGGACCCAGTTCCAGACCTCTTGACCCATCAGTCGGGTCAGTTGCACCACTCCCTTCCCTCTCTGAACCTCACAGCGTGGTTCCTCCTATTCCGACTTTAGCCAGGCTTCCTTTGATATCTCACTCAGTTAGAGATATCTTGATAGCTTCTCATAAATCTTCCACTCGGAAGATTTATCTTAGCAAGTGGAAAAGTTTTTCCTATTGGGCGCAGTCAAAGAATATAGATCCTTTCACTGCTTCTATTCAAACAGTCCTAGACTTTCTTGCCAAACTTTTCCACTCAGGTTCGTCCCCATCTACCATTAGAGTTCAATTGGCAGCAATATCGAACTTTCATGTTGGAGTCTCAGAGTCCTCCATTATGTCTCACAAACTCTGCAAGGCCTTTTTAAAGGGAGTTTTTCTCCTCAAACCACCCATCAGAGATCCTCCTCCTCAATGGGATCTCAACTTGGTTCTGACATCCTTAATTCTTCCCCCCTTTGAACCTGCGGCTTCATGTTCTATAAAGTTACTTTCTTGGAAGACACTCTTTTTAGTAGCTATCACCTCAGCTAGAAGAGTCTCCGAACTCCATGCTCTGTGTAGTCGACCCCCTTATCTGGTATTTCATAAAGACAGGGTGTCCTTGCGTACTAACCCATCCTTTTTGCCCAAAGTAGCTTCATTGGCAAATTTGAATCAAACCATTGAGCTTCCTGTTTTCTTCCCAAATTATTCTAATAGATCAGAACAAAAGTTACACTGTTTAGATATTCATCGCCAACTTGGGTACTATTTAGACAGGACCAAACAATTCAGGAAATCTGACCAACTGTTTGTTTCTTATGCAGAAGATAGAATGGGCCTTCCAGTTTCTAAAGTCTCTCTCTCTCTAGATGGCTTACTTCATTGATTACCCTAGTGTATGAGATAAGACATCAACGGTTGCCATCCAAACCCAGGGCTCATTCAACTAGAGCTTTAGCCACTTCTATAGCTTTCCAAGATAGGCTGCCTATTGATTCAATTTGTTCTGCAGCTACTTTGGGCTTCTCCCCATACCTTCATTTCTCATTATAAGTTGGACTTGGCCTCTAGAGACCGAGCCAACTTTGGTTCCACTGTACTCAAGAGTCTGTTCCGATAGGCCACCCGGGACAAGGTGCTAGGGACGCGGTCCCATCCAGCAAGAATGAAGGCGAAATTGACAACTTAACATTTAGAAGTTATGTACCTACCATAACGTTCCATGTTAGTTGTCTTCTTCTCGCCTTCTTTCTTGCGTCCCACCCTCCTTCCCCCTAGCCAGGACAGACCTAGAGGTGTTTTCTTGGTTCCTTATGGAATTTTATTGCTGGCCTTAGCTTTCAAACGAGATCTGAGGAGTTACCGCCTAGCATTGTGGGATATAGGGGAGCCTTGAGCCAGTGGAACTAGCTCTCGAGCTTTTAGAGTGGCCGAGTCGGAGCCGAGGATTGGCTCCAAACCCATCCAGCAAGAAAGAAGGCGAGAAGAAGATAACTAACATGGAATGTTATGGTAGGTACATAACTTCTAATTTTGCTCAGTTCTTATACTAATGAGGTAATTCAGCATGATTGTCTCTGAATTGCAGTTATGTTATATCATTGGCCACAGTCTGCCCTGCTGAGCTTCTGCCAATCTGTTCACAAGCTGGGAGCTGATTTGCACAGTGTGCACATGCACAGCCACTGTGATGCCCATATCATGGCCTTTCTTGCTGCTATTCATTTGCATCATGCAGCCAGTGATGCTCACTAAGTTAGTGTCCACCATGTACAGCCGTGCAAACTGGGCTACCATTTTCCTCCTGGTTTCATACCTGCAGAAAGGACATGACCTTTTCAGGTAATGAGTTTAGAAGGGTTGCTACCTGTTGCAGCCAGAAGACTAAACTCTTTCTCCATTTATAGCGCAAGGACTGTAGTGAGTGCCTGTTGGGGTAGGAGTATGAAGTTATTTTACAAAACTTATGCCTGGCACTAGCTTGATAGAGCACTCAAATAGTTTGTTCTTCTGGTCTAGTAGCAGTGCAGGCCCAGATACAGTGATCGGAGGAGGTGCTACCCTGGCCCCCTTATAACAGTGTGAAACTTGAGTTTTTTTTTTTTTTTTGGGTGCCAAAATCCATGATTTTCATATTGTTGGAGCTGCGAATGAGGCTTTTGTTTGAGATCCAGTAGTTTACAGTTAGGAAATATGCTTTCAGATCATTCTGGAGGTTAGATATTGTGTTTGTGCAAAACCAGTTCTATATCATCCATTTAAAGTGTGTGGGGGTAAGGCAGGTCAGTGGGAACTTTATTTGCAGTGACATAGAATAATAGAGCAGTAAGTGTGGAACTTTGTGGTACTCCTTTTTGAAGCCAATTGATTAGTCATGGTATGGATTTTGACAGAGAAGTGGAAACTGGTGAGCTAGTTTGAGAATTAGGACTAATGGCTGTTTATAGTAGGTGATGGAAAAGGAGGGATGTGGTCAGGGTCGTCGAAGGCTTTCATGACTTTGTTAAAGATTACACTATTGAGCTTGCGTCTGTTCATATTTAGTAGTATTTTATTGGTTAAGGTACTTAGGGCTGTGAATGTGCTTTGATCAGACCATAACTTTTGTTGCTTACGGGAGTGGAGGTTGTATGTAGTGCTGTATTGGGTGAGTTGAAGTAGTTTGCCTGAAATAGTCAGCGAGGGTAGAGATTGTGCTGTATTGGGAAGTTTTGGTGGGGTTAGATTTATTTATTTATTTATTTTACATTTGTTGACCGGGCTAGTTTAATTGGATATATGTCCATTTTCAATAGAGGCCCGAGTAGAAAAGCTCCGAGAAAAGAAACAGTTTATACAAAATGCAGAAAGATACCAATACATTCAAAATACAATTAGATAACTATACAATCATGTACAGTTGATTTTCAGCAGCAGTAAGCAAATAGGGTAACACTATGAAGACAGATAACTATACATTCAAAAACAATTAGATAACTATATATTCATGTACAACTTATTTCAGCAGCAGTAAGCAGAATAGGGTAACATGAAGATTTTTGTTTCAGTCATTTGGTGCAACATTTATCATAAATAAGTATAAGCATTAGTTAGTATGTTGTGTCAAGGAAATTGACACAGTAATGAAGGGTATGAAGAGAGCAAATTATTTATAATTTTTAGAAGAGAGAGACAAAGAAAGGTAGAAGTGGAAGAATTGATGTCACAAAAGCTAAAGGCAAGGGAAGATAGTATGAGTCATGCTTGGTGCATGGGCAAAGCCATTGGGATTTTAAGAAAAATTTTAATTGGTTCCTGAAAAGGTGGGTGGATGTGGTAGAAGTTAGTTCAATTAGGAGTTTGTTCCATGTTTTTCCAACAGAGTTAGAAAACAGATAGTCCCCTGATTTGTTTTTAGATTTTAAGGTAGCTACTTTTAATCTATTTGCAGAACGTAGGGTTGGAAGGTTTTCATAAGGATTGAGGAGGTTACTGAGTATAAGGATATTAGTGGGATGGTGTAAGATCTTGTGGATAAAGGTGAGTTGCTG
Organism: Protopterus annectens; assembly: GCF_019279795.1. Taxonomy (NCBI): domain Eukaryota; kingdom Metazoa; phylum Chordata; order Ceratodontiformes; family Protopteridae; genus Protopterus; species Protopterus annectens. The sequence continues at coordinate 1,058,918,173 of NC_056739.1, forward strand.
ATAGAGTAGTTGATTTTGTATTTCCAGCTATCCTAGTAGTTTCAGATTTTGACAGTGGTGGGTTCTAAATGGGGTACCTGTGGCAAATCTGGCTATGTTGTTGTAAGAAGTTGCCAGTTTATTTAAATTGCTTTTGGTTAGGTTTGTATATATGGGGAGGCATAGAGGAGGGTTGAAATCAGGTGAATTTGAGCAATAGTAATCTTGGCAGTGGCTGTGAGAAATGGTTTGTGTTTATACAGGAAACCAGGTTTTCTATTTACAGATTTAATAGTTAGGTTAATGTGTGTGTGTGTCAAAGTTGAGGTTATTATCTATAGTTACACCTAGGAGTTTAGTGGTAGTGTCGGGAGTGATGACAGTACCATTATTAGAGGCAAGTAAGAGATTGAGTGGAGGGGTCTTATGTGTAGGTGTAAACACTAGTAGTTTTGTTTTCTTTTGGGTTCAAGAGGAGACACCGTTGGTGGAACCATTTTTCCACTATGGTGAATACAGTTTGTGTCCTGTTTTGGAGTTCAGTTGGAGAGGAAGCTTGACAGATTAGAGTTGAATCGTCAGCATATTGGATGCAGGTGGTTTGGGGAATGGAGGTTTTTAGATCATTAATGAAAATGTTAGAGGAGTGGACCCAAAATAGATCCTTGTGGGACTCCAAGAGTGATTGGGAGCTGGGAAGACAAGTTGTTCTCCCAGCGCACTGCTTGTTGTCTATTTTCAAGGTATGAATGAAACCATTTAACTGCATGAGTATCAATTGAAATAGATTTGAGAATGTTTGATAGTAATTGGTGGTTCACCATATCAAAGGCCTTGGAGAGGTCTATAAACAGGGCTGAAGAGAGCAGGTTATTATTTCTATTTTTATTAATGCAGTCAGTAAAGGATAGGAGTGCAGTGGTAGTGCTGTGGAAAGGCCTGAAACCGTGTTGGCATTCCACTAATAGGTTATTTTTAATGAGGTGATGAAGTAGTTGACGGTGAATACATCTCTCCATAACTTTTGCTAGGGGTGAGAGAAGGGCTATAGGGTGGAAGTTTGCGAGTTCATTTGAGTTTCCTCCCTTATGCAAGGGGATGATATGTGAGATCTTCCAGAGAGATGGGGTGTAGGATTCAGTAATGGATCTATTTATTAGGATGGAGATTGGGTAGGCTAGTGCTCCTGCTGCAATTTGCAGGTATTCAGCTGGGAGGAGATCAGCGGATGGTGTGCATGGTTTTAGTTTAAGAAGTAGAGTGTGAATGAGGGATGTGGGAACAGGCTGGAGATAAAAAGTTTGGGGAAGATTGATTAGTGGAGGAGTAGATTGCTTGGAGATTGGCCTGATAATATTTATATTCCATATATTTGGTATAATATTTTGTGCTAGCGTGAGACTGAAGATGTGTTGCATGGGGTTTTGAGGAAATCCCTGCTGTGGTATGTGAACCAGGGATAGAGGCCATCTGTGCTTGGTGAGCTGTCTGTTTTTATTTGTTGGAGTAGAGGTTCTAAGTCTCTTGTTTTGACTTGTTTAAAGAAAAACTGAGGAATGTAAAGAGGTGATTTTGGGAAGCATTAGTGTGATTGGGTAGGTTGGAGAATTCAGAGAAAATCTTCAGCTAAAATTGTGATTATCTTAATCTGGTAATCTGTTAGATAACTGGCGTATCTGAAGAAAGTTCTGTCCATCTCCCAAACAAGGAGTCTTGGACATTGAACAAATCTGGGAAGTGAATGTATACTTCAGCAATGTTTTCTGTACATACGAATGCCAAACTACATGGCGAACTTAACTCATCGGCAGAGGGACTTGATTAAGGAGGTTTCCTAGTCTCTCTCTCTCTCTCTCTCTCTCTCTCTCTCTCTCTCTCTCTCTTTCTTTGGTGCCATAACTGTAGAACAAGAAATTGCTGAAATCACAGCTACCATGCAGTCCATTTTCAGTGTGTCCATACTGTTATTGTGTAATGTCACAGCGCATCGAGAGCAGCAGGTAAGAGCATTGCTGTCTGCTGCTATAAGTGGATGCATTTGTGGGACTTTATGGAGGACTTCAAAATGTCTTTTTTGAGTGCCCCTTTTGATAGTTCCACCCTCTTTGAACCTAAGGTAAAAGATGCTCTTACCAGGAGTAAACAAGAGAAGGAAAACTTCATCAAAATCTGTTTTTCCACACTGCAAAGGTTCTTTTTCCATAACCATGAAGGTGGAAAACACTTGTGGTTTTGTAAGTTTCTGGGCTTTGCCACAGGCACTGTTGGAGACAGGACCCATATGGGCGGAGCTGGAATGTCGATGGACATCACTCTAGAGGCAGAGGTAGTCTGCAACACCATGGGTTTTGAGATTCTTTCACCGATAAACCATTTGTGTGTTCTTGAATGTTTGCCTGCCTGTCATCCTTTGAAGATGATTGAGAGGCACTTGTCTCTACACCCACCCTCCTGAGTCGCTGTCACTCAAGATGCATGTGTGCTAAGAATTGTAACCCGAGGCTGTTTTTTCCATCTACCTGATCCCCAGACTTAAAGCCCTTTCCAGACATTCTGCCTCACAAAGGGGGGCAGTGTCTCTAGAAATCTTAAAGCTGATAAATGGATGATTCATCCAGAAAGTCCCACCAGACAAGAGATGACCTGGAGTCTACTGTAGGTGCTTTTTATTTCCAAAAAATGGGGACATCAGGGCAATCTTGTACCTCAGTCAGCTGAATACCTTTATAAACACATCATTCAGAATGGTCACAGTGCAGTCCATATTACCTCTGCTGAGGAAGGATGAGTGGATGTGCTTGGTGGATATCCAAGACGCCTGCTTTCACATCAAGATAGCCAGTTAGTCAAGGTGGTACCTACACTTCCATATGGGAGCTTTCAGTTCTGGACACTGCCTTTTGGCCTCACCACTGCACCAAGTACATGTCAATGGTAGCTGCGCTACTCAGACTCAGGAGGTTCTGGGTATATCCTTCTATAGATGACCGTCTCATTATGGCCACCACAAGAGACTCCCTACGCTGCCTGTGCTCATCCCTAGGAATCATTGCCATTTGAGAAAAATCAGCACTGGGATCAGTTTAGGTATTGGAATTTCTAGGGTGCCACCTAGGCATTGTCTGTCTGATAGCCAAACTTCCAGTAACCAGACCGTCATCACTTTGCCTTCAGGCTTCTTAGTTGTTGCTGTGCCAGCAACCTAATCTTCACCAGATTCTTCATCTGTTAGGATCCATGGCAACATCAGTCACCCTCTTACATCACTTGAGATTTTATGAGTCCTTCAGTGGACACTCTCTTTCCAATAGTCCTTTCTCCATTAACTGATGAATTATTCCTGTCTGACTCGCCCTGATATGCAGACTGTATAATATGCGGTGGATAATTTTCCCTCTGGTTCCCATAGGCCATCCCTTTGTATTTCCCCCACCATGGGCCACTGAGATTACAGATGCTTTCCCTCTTTATGGAGGGCATTTCCAAGGGAGGACAGTCTAGAACACCTGGTCCCAGACAGAGGCCAAGTTTCACATCAGTGTACTGGAGGTTTGGGCGGTCTTCCTTCCATTGCAAGTTTTTCAAGATTGCCTCCCCATGACCTGTGATTGCTGTCCAGATGTACAGTATGTATATTGTTTGTTACATGAACAAGCAAGGCGGAACCCATTCCTGTCTCTGTCAGGAAAACCTGAAGCTTTGACACTGGTTAGTGTCTTCATGGCACTTTCTTCTTGCAGTGCACATTTTGAGGAAATGAGCAGATGTTCATCGTGTTACACTGCTGCAGTCATGGGTTATCCTGCCGTCAGGCGGTCCCGCAGTCGGCCAGAGTTCCAAAGTCTTGGTCCGGCGTCAGTTGCTGTCGCTTCCTCCCTGACATCAGTGCGCCAGGGGTATATAAGATGCATCCGACGCCATTTTCTTCAGTCTTTCTTGCCGAGCAGTGCCCGAAGCAAAAGCAGTTTGCAAGTGCCGGCCGGCTGACTCCTGAGATTTTCGAAGTAGAATTTCAGATCCGAAGTCTTCAAGAAAGCTAAGTATCCCGTTGGGGAAACTTTTTTCTTGCCTCAGACCAATGTCAGAAAAAGTTAATAATTGTATTTTTTGTGGGAAGCAAATACCTCATAAGGACTTCACTCTTACTGTATTCCATGCCTAGGCCCTGATCACGACGTCACTAGTTGTCGGTTTTGTGCTAGATTTAACAAAGGCACTATAAAAAGACGTTTTGATTTTGCTTTGCACTACTTTGGCCGAAGGTTCAATTATACTATGCCGTCGGATCAACCGAAAAAACGCAAAGACAAGGATAGAGACAGGCATCCGAGGTCCAAAACAGACAACAAAACCTCTTCTAGGCCAGTCGCCGGTTCTCAGTGAGGCGCTTTCGCAGCCACTGACACCTGCTACCTCAGAGCCACAGGCCGCTTCCGACTCCCACGTGGAGACAACTAGGCCTCTAGAAACTCAAGGTATTGGGCCTACTGAAATTAATCCCTCAGATGGGTCCGGAGCCGCTGAGCAGGCATCTGCTTCTGAGGGTGTTTTCAGACCTTCACAACTTTCCATTGAAACTACAGCCAAGACAAAGGTACCATTAAAGACAAAGAAACAAGTACAGCATTCTCCTGGACAGTCCTCCATGCCAAAGAAACAGATGCTTAAAATGGCCGAAGACCTCATTACTCTAATCAGGGGTTCCCATCCCCCCCCTGAGAAAAGGCCTAGGCAGGATACAGACTATGATTCCTCTGATCAGGTTTCCATTTCCTCTGATTCCTCTTCAGACCAGGGATACTCTCTATCCCCCTATGAGGACTCTGATGCTGAAGAATCTATCCCTTCTGCCTCTCCTCCTGAGGGTTATTCTTTTGGGGAAACTTTACATACCATGAGGGAGCATTTCCATTGGGAAAGTCAGGATTACTCAGAATCCAAGAAAAGGCTCAGGGATTTCTTTTTATTGCTTCAGCACAGGCCCCTGGCTATTCCGCCTGTGCTAGATATATATTGTGGATGATGTGTTCTCTGAATCCAGCTTATCTCCTGATTCTTTGTCCCCTGCTCCAGCCAAGCCAGAAAGGTATTACAGAGTCCCTGACTCTCACAAGTTTCTTTACAAAAACCCTTCTGCTGATCCAGAAACTATTTCCCAGGGTCCAAAGGGGGTTAAGGCTTCCATTGCGAAAAATCCAGTACCCTCTGACAATTCCAGAGCTTTGGATAGATGGGGGAAGAAAGTACATACTTCTGCAACTTTAGCAGTAAGAGCTTTAAATTGCCAGTTTCACATGCTTAAATACCAACAATATTTAATGGCTCAGTTAAAACAGAAAATGCTTACAAGCTCAGAAGCTCCTGATTGTAAAGAAATGCAGGATTTATTGCATGCAGTTGAACAGGTGGGAAAACATACTCTGCAATGTGGTTTTGATTCTTTAGAGGCCTCTTGTAGAGCCGCAGTTACAGGTTCTGTGATTCGAAGACATGCTTGGTTTAAAAGAACAGAGTTTACCTGATCATGTTAAGGCAAAGTTATTGGATGCTCCTTTACAGCATGATACCTTGTTTGGTGTTAAAGAAAATGGAGGATAAAGCTAAATCTATGCAAACAGTCAAAGATTTCTTACAGGTAAAGCCACCTCGGTTTAGCAGAAATTGGCCAACAAAGAATTGGTCCTTTCCAGTGTCAGGCAGGCCACAGCGAGGCAGATATAGACGCCCAAGAGGCAGATCTCAACCCCAAGGCTCAAACAGACAATGACAGTGGGGCACCTCAACCCCAAAAGGAGGTGAGGACAAGTCTCAACCTTACAGGAAACCGTTACAATGACTTTCCCCTTGGTACGCCAAGCACGTCCCTTTTGGAAACCCTGTTGGGGGGAAAACTAACACTTTTTTCTCAAAACTGGCAAACAATCACCCAAGACAAATGGGTTCTGAATATTGTGCATCAAGGTTACAGGTTCCACTTTTATACTTTACCAAGGCTAAAAGAAATGCCAGACCTGCCACAAAATCAATGGGCAGAGGCACAAAAACAAATTTCAGCCCTCATGGACATGAGAGCTATTCAAAAAGTACCACAACAGCAACAAGGACAAGGATTTTACTCAAGACTCTTCCTGGTCCCCAGAAAGGACAAGGCCTGGAGGCTCATACTAGACCTTTCAATTCTGAATACTTACCTGGATATTCCGAAATTCAAAATGTTGACATTACAGCAGCTTCTACCAATGCTGGGCAAGAAGGCTTGGCTTGTTACTCTGGACATCAAAGAGGCATACCTGCATGTCCCTATCAGACAAAATTGCAGAAGATGCCTCAAATTCAAAGCTGGAACAATGCACTACCAATTCTCTGCACTGCCCTTTGGCTTATCTACTGCGCCCAGGGTCTTCACAAAGTGCCTGGCACCAGTAATTGCATTTTGCAGACAAAAAGGAATCCAAATATATCCATACCTGGACAACTGCCTCATTCAAGCAGAGACAAAGGACATTCTTCTACAGCATCTGGCTTTTGTAAAAAGGTTGCTAATTTCTCTAGGGTACACAGTAAATGAAAAGAAGTCAAAACTAGTGCCCTCGCAACAGATTAAATTCCTGGGTGCCAGCTTAAATACAACGGCCCAGATGGCTTACCTCATGCCAGACAAACAAGTTCACCTAACTCAATTTCAATTACTGGCAAAAAAGACCCATCTCCCTGCAAGAAAAATTCTGCAGGCCCTGGGATTCATGGCATCCTGCATACTACTAATACCATATGCCAGACTGCATATGAGGAAATTACAATGTTACCTAAAAAGTGTTTGGACTCAACACTCACAGTTTAGAAGCAGTAATACCAATGATTCCCTGCCTACAACAGGAGTTTCGATGGTGGGCACAGGCATGTCACCTAAACAAGGGTCAGCCTTTTACCCAACCCACAGCCAGGCAAACTCTTAACAACAGATGCCTCGGATTATGCCTGGGGAGCACACATGGCAGGAAAATGCATTCAGGGCAAGTGGACCACAGACCAGATGCATCTTCACATCAATCAAAAAGAGATGTTGGCTGTTCAAAATGCCCTAACAGCTTTCAAGGACCTTCTGCATCCAGGACAATTATTACTAAAGACAGACAACACCACAATATTGTGGTACATAAACAAGCAAGGGGGCACTCATTCTTATCCCCTATGCAGGCAAGCCATGACCTTGTGGAACACAGCTCTAACGTATCAAGTTCACCTGCAAGCACATTTTCTGCCAGGAAAGAAAATTACTCTGGCAGACGATCTAAGCAGAACTATCATGAACCCTCACAAATGGAAATTGAATCCACAAATCTTCAGCATGGTAAAGCAAAAATGGGGATGCCCAGAGATAGATCTTTTTGCCTCCCCACTGAATTGCCAACTTCAAAAATTCTGCACAAGGACTTTTCACAAACAAGCATGGAAAGTGGATGCTCTTCTGTTCAGCTGGAAAAACCTAAAGGTTTATGCCTTCCCGCCACTGCCTCTCCTTTCAAAGGTACTCCTAAAAGCCAGACAAGAAAAACACAGATGATCCTGATTGCTCCAGACTGGCCACGCCAGCACTGGTACCCTATCTTAAGGAGCTTGGCTCAAGGCCCACCATGGATTTTGCCTCAAATTCCACACCTTCTGACTCAACAAAACAGTCAGATCCTGCACGGTCAGCTCAAAACCCTGAACCTTGCTGCATGGCAGATACATTAGTCAAACAGGCAACACCTCTCTCTAAAGCTGTTATGGATGTCATTTTGGAGGCCAGGAGGCCTATCACCAGGAAAGCTTACTCAGAAAAATGGAAGAGATTCTGTGCCTGGAACCAGGCTCAAAGCCTTGACCCTCTTGTCCCAAACATTCCTCAGATTTTACAATACTTAACTGCGATGCTGGACAGACGCCTATCCTTCTCATCAATTAAGATCCACGCCTCTGCCATTTCAGCACATTACAACACAGATCCTCCTTTATTTTCTCATCTCTTGCTAAAGCAGTACCTCAGAGAGGCTAAAAACATAAGACCACCACGGAGAGCACCAACACCAACTTGGGACCTCAATTTCGTTTTGGAAAAACTGACCCTATCACCTTTTGAGCCAGCCAATACAGCCGATATAAAATTTTTATCATGGAAAACAGCTCTGCTCCTGTCAGTAACTTCAGCACGAAGAGTCTCAGAGCTGCAGGCATTAATGCCAGTGGAACATTTTATAATTTTTCATCAGGACACGGTTGCCTTAAGGACAAACCCTACCTTTATGTCAAAGGTGATATATAGTGTGGCTCTTAATCAAACCATCCATTTGCCAACTTTTTATCCAAACCCCCAGAATAAAGGGGAGAAACTTCTGCATTCTTTGGACATATACACAGGCAGCTATGCTTCTACTTGGACAAAACAAAAGCTTTCAGGAAAACTGAGCAACTGTTTGTAGCATATGCTGCAGGATCACAGAGCAAGGCTATCCCAAAGCAGACTATATCTAAATGGATAGGACACTGTATTTGTTACTGCTACACACAGCATGGAAAATCAGTCCCAAATAACATTAGGCCACATTCCACCAGGGCAACAGCCACTTCAACAGCCTTTCTCAGAGGAGTACCTACCAAAGAAATTTTGGAGGCTGCAACTTGGAGTTCAGTGCACACCTTTACCAAGCATTACCACCTGCCTCTTTACTCTAAATCCAGAGCAGGATTTGCCACTGCAGTTCTGCAGGGCCTCATAGCCAATCCTAACTCTTTATAGACCAGCCACCCAACCTTAGCTTTGAGATTCTACAAGTGTAATGACTGCAGCAGTGTAACACGATGAACATAGTACAGTTTTGTACCTACCATAAATGTAGATGTTGGAGTGTTCACATTGCTGCAGTCCAGATTACCCTCCCTCCATCCCCTCTGAACTAGCTGGACATATATTTTCATTAGCATCTGGGGCAAGAAAAACTGAAGAAAATGGTGTCGGATGCATCTTGTATACCCCTGGCACACTGACGTCAGGGAGGAAGTGACAGCAACCGACGCCGGACCAAGACTTTGGAACTCTGGCCGACTGTGGGACCACCTGACAGCAGGATAACCCAAGTGTAATGACTGCAGCTGTGTGAACACTTGAACATCTGCATTTATGGTAGGTACAAAACTGTACTGTTAATCCTTCTGCCACAGAAGTGGTCTCTCAGCCCGTAAGTGGCATCCATGATCTTCGGCCTCAGGGTCATCCATGCTGCAATCTATTTATAGCCACATCCAATACTAAATGCAACAGGGTTTTTTTTGCCTTGATCTTGCAGGCAGGACATTCTCCAAGGGATACTGTGGTCCACACTTGCCCCTGAGACTCTCTTATGCTTATTTCCCAACCCTGCTCATAGCCAAATTCCATCAGAAAGCAACCTAGTGCAAGGTAGAGTGATTCTCGTTGCCCCCTTTTGGCCCATCTGGTTTGGTTCCCCTTTCTTTGGCTTCATCTAGTTAACCTGCCTTTGGGCATGGATCCCAGTCATGATCTGTTCTGTCATCTGTTCAGCAGGCCTCACCTGGACATTGGATCCCTCAGTCTGATAACTTGTTTTTCGACTTCCAGTGATGGTCAGATGTTCCAGACTTTTAACTTATGTTCACTTCCTTACTTTGTGGAAGCAATGTTCAAATTGAGCTTGCTTCAAGGGACTGGGCCCTTTTTTGGCCAAACTCCTTTCAATTTTGGAGTTCGTACCATGTCTTTTTCAATTTAAGACCAGTTACTCTACAAGTCCAGTTAGCTGCTGTTTCTAAATGTATGTGTACATTACCCATTGCTTCCCTTAGATTTCCAAAAGACTTTTTGAAGGGAACCTTTTTGTTACATCCATCATTGAGACTCCCCTTACACCCCATGACATTACTATGTTACTTGCGGCCCTCACCATCACCTGTTATGAACTTGCAAATACTTTTGACCTGAAGCTTCTATTATTGGGAAGTGCTTTCTGTAGTAGTTACGTCTGCTTTGAGGATTTCAGAGTTGTCAGCTCTGTCATGTAAACCTCCGTACATAAGTGTTTCATAAGGACAGGGTATCTCTCAGGACTAATCCAGATTTTTCTGCACAAGGTGGTCTCAGTGTCTTCCTTGAACAAGACTGTCCATTTACTGGTAGTCTTTCCCAATTTTTCTAACAAAGGTGAATATCACTGCATTATTTGTATATTTATCACCAGGTGTGTTTCTGCTTACATCATATGAAAGACTGTGTGACCAGCTCTTTGTCAAAGTCCATGTTGTCTTTTTCTAAGGTTACTTTGCCCAGGTGGCTTTCAGAATGCATCAGTCTAAAGGACTGTCCTTACTGTTCAAACCAAAAGCACACTCTAGTAGAGCTGTTGCTGCATCTATGGCTTTCTTCAGTTCTGTCTCTGTTGATGATTTGTGCAACTACTACATGGCTTACAGTTCATACCATTATTTCCCATTCCACGCTTGATCTGCAGTCTAAATCAAGGGCCTCCATTGGTTCCTCCTTTCTCTGGCAGATCCTTCCATCATAACTCCCAGGGGGTCATTTAGCTGGGGACTTAGATGCTAGATTCATGTTGTCTTCTTCAGACCATAAATATTATCCCCCACCACACCCACTCCAAATTGTCACCACTGTATTGCTCCTATTGAACTGCATTGATCTTAACTGGAGACTTGTTTTTCAGCAATCCACTGGTTTGTATGTGATAATTGAGGGTTGTCACTTGAGGGTTGTGATATCTTGCTGTGTGGGTCAAACTCAGTCTAAAGGACTGGTGGGGTGGCATTGTATTATGGGAAGGGGAAAAAGCCTGAGCCTTGGAGCCGAACGTTAATCTGATGTACTGAATTGTTGAGATGTTTGGAAGATGACACCACAAATCTAGCATTATAGTAAGTACATAACTTTCATTTTCATCTGAAACACCTTAATTTTCCTGATTAAACTGATATGGACATTTCCTAAAGCAGAAAATTAAGTATGGAAGCAGTTTGTTTTAGTTCTAAAATGTCTATATAATTTGGCAACTGGTTGATACATATTTGCATTGTTCTGAAAGTTGTGGTTTCATTAAATTAAATTCTAGATTCAGAAGTTGTTAATGCTGTGGATTTATGTTGTAAATATTTTCTATTTTGGTTTTCATGTTTTGATCCACCTTAAGACCTGGGGATTTTTTTCCTCTCACAGCCGAACATCAGCTATCACCAACTCTTCTCATTATCTGGGTCTGTTGAACCCACCTTAGCCTCCCCTAGGCCCAACTCGACCACCATCTGGGGCTAGTAAGGAGAGCAAGAATGCTGGTGCAGCAACCTACTGGTGCTGCTGTGTAGTGTGACCTAACACCACTGCCCTGTGGCAGCTTTACAAGCTCTGTAATTTCTGCCTTCAGGAGGTTTATGCATGCATCCTTCCAGCCTAACAGTATACCAGTTTGCAGCAAAGAGCTCACCAGGCTCTTAACTGTACTATTGTGGTAAACCAAGACTGCCTCTCTCTCTCCCCAGGATGGCCGAGCTGACATCGGCTGCTCACTCCCATTCTGCACTGCATGTGCCACCAGTTGAATATGAGACGTTTGGGTTCAGTAAGGACTTTATCCCTTTGTACTACTGAGATGCACTGAGACATGGGCATTTTGATCTAAACTGTTAAGAAAATTATAATGTTTAATGTTAATTAATTTATTTAAGTGCCATAGCTTTGTAACAAAATATTAACAAAATAATTTGTAGCAGCTTCATGTAGCATAGAATATGTCATTCAGGTTATTTTTTAAAATGCTTGATGTGGAAGGGGTTATTCTGCTAATATTAAGGATGGTGAACCTTGTACAATGCATGTAGGAGGCTGATATGCTATAAGCCACAAATGGACTTTCACTGGCGCTTTTTTTTCTTTATTCATTCGCTTCCCAACAAAAAGAAATGTAGCAAGGCAGGTCTGTAGAAGTAAACTGTAACAGCTGTGGATGATGTGATAAACTGGGTTAAAAAAAACAAAACAAATTAATGCCTTCAAACAACGTTTAAAAAAAAAGAAATCTGTGATGTTTTAAATATAACGATATCAAAAATGAAAAGTAAAAGAGCAAAGCAACATATCTGATGCTTTGTAAATACTGCATCTCTGTGTACCAAAATGTGATGATAAAAAGAATGTGTGTAAAACCTGAGTATTTTTCTGTTTCTTCTGCTGTTTTTCAAGGCATTGTGGTACATCAGGAGTCTGTTTGTGCTACATTTGGCAGTGGATTAAGCAGTGCATGTGTAGTTGACGTAGGTGACCAGAAAACAAGTGTCTGCTGTGTTGAGGATGGAGTTTCACATCGAAACACAAGGTACCATCTCATTTTTTTTTAAATTTCTTATTAAGGTTTGTTGCATGTTATAATAAGCAGGTTAAGGAGTTCTTTTGTTGACCGTGGATGTCCAGTGGAACAAATTGCCATTTAAACTGTTCAAGATGAAATTCTGTAGAAGGTTTCACGCATACATGAACTGTAGAAACAAGTGGTAATAAACATAGTGAATTTTGAATTGTCATTGTAGATTTGTGTGTACAAAATATAGGTAATGTGGGAACTAGAGGGAGGGAACTGAATTGTTAAACAGAACACTAAGATCATGTTTACTTGTATGACTTTTCTTGAAGTGGGCATAGGGACAAATGTTTATTCGGGCTGAGCCGACAGTTTTGCATCCATTTGCAAGAAGAAGCAGTTGTCTAGATGGAACCAATGTCTCGTTTGTTGGAACAAACAAATAAGGTCACTGGGGAAATCTTCTAAGGCTGACTTCAAGTTCATATTGGCCACATCCACTAAAGACAATCAGAAGACCTTCTTCAAATATGTCCACAGTCTCAAAGGTAACACCTATATCTGCTCTGAACTGGTAGTCAAGAACACCATATACACAAACACCATAGATATAGCCAACCTGCTGGCAGACAGTTTTAGTGAAAACTTCATCCCCCCTGTCCTTCATCAATAAACCAGGACATCTCCAGCACCTCCCCCCTCCCCTTATCACCAGGGAGCAGGTCTTTAATACCCTCTCAAAGGCAAAAAACACAGCCTCCATGGAACCCAACAGCATCCGTGGCTGCATCCTACATGAACTCAGACATGAGCTGTGTCAGCTTCATTAGGCACCCTATTCAACCAAAGCCTGAGTACCAGCTTCATCCCAGCCGAATGGCGAACAGCCACTGTCATCCCTCTGCACAAAGGTGGAACATCCATCAACCAAGGCAATTGTAGACCCATCGGTCTAACTAGCCTGATCTGCATGGCCACAGAACCCATATATCATATTATAAATAAGGACATTGGCAACCTCCAAAAGCTTGACCCCAGACAGTTTGGTTTTGTCAAAGGGAGATCATGCCTGTTGAACTTGGTCGACTTCATCGAAACAGTCAGCAAAGCTATGGACAAGGGGAAGATGGTGTACACCACCTATATTGACCTAGCCAAAGCGTTTAACACCATTCCTCACTCAGGCATAATAAACATTCTCAGCTAGGCATCAACCGATTGTTACCAGATGGGTAGCTAACCAGTGCACTGATAGAACCCACGCAGTCAAACTAGGGGAAGCCACCTCTAGTAGTAGACCCATAATGAGCGGCATTCACCAGGGATCAGTCCTGGGGCCTCTGCTGTTTGGGCTGTACTTTTCTGAGGCGCAAGCCAAAAGCGGTGGTCTGTGGCTCACCAAGTTTGCAGATGACTGCAAGCTGGGCGCTGTTTTAAATTCCCTTATTGATGTGAACATCCTCCAAGAGGACCTTACCCAAACTAATGATTGGTGCCAGAAGCATGGCCTCAAACTGAATGCCAAGAAAGATGTCCTTATCCTTTTTGGGGAAAATAGTGTCCCCCACTATTTATCACATTAATAACAATGTACTAAGCACATAAGCAGTCCTGAGGGACTTGGGCACCCAGGTGGATAGAAACCTAACTCTTGACCACAACGTTGCCTCTGTTGTACAGAAGGCTTTCTACATGGCCACCTCATAAGTAAGGGTATTTCATGCAGGTACAAGGAGGTCATAACATCCATGTACTCCTCCGTTATCAGACCCATTATCGAGTACAGTGCCTCCTTTGGCATGTACCTTGCCAAGAACATACGGCAACTGGAGAGACCACAGAGGTTCCTGTCAATGAAAATCCAGGGTCTCAAACACCTGTCCTATACAGATAGGCTAAAAGCCCTGTCCATCTACTCAGTGTTGTACAGACTGCTCAGAGGTGACTTATGTCTGGCATACAAGGCCATCTCAGACTCAGCCTTAATGGATTTACTGCATATCCGCAAGTGAAACTCCACTTGGGCAACCCGCATGCAAGGCCTCGTCCTGGTCTGTGATATCAATGGAACTTGTTGGCAGAATAGACTCCCTCTCCATATCAAGCAGAGTAGCTCACTAGCCCTCTTTAAGTGCAACGTGGACGACTGGATGGGAAACGGAAACTACACCCCTGGGAACCCAGCTGTATCCCTGCTGGACAGGAGAAACAGGTGGTGTCTTTGGGAACATGGCTAGGCTTATAAGGGCCTTCATACCAATAGCCTACTATCGTCCTGTGAACCTATGAACCTGTTTGTAAAGGCTACAATTCACTTAATGGTAGAGTTGAAAAGTTTTAACTTTGGTAGATTCTCAAGAGGATCACAAATATCAGTATGCTGTGTATCTTTTCTCCTATTTTTATCCCTATCACCTTTTTTTCAGTTTGTCTTGCTTTATGGAAAGAATCTTGAGGACTTTTCACTTGCGCAGTAGGGGAAGAAATCCTCCTTGTATATCTTTGTACACAGGAACTGGGGAGGGCTTTGGGCTTCCTGGTTTAAATGGTAGGCCATTGTTAGTAGGAAGTGCAGTCATGAAAATATCTTGTATGTTTGGTAGCTGCAAGAGCATCATTGTCATAGTCATGCAAAGAGGTTGCAATTGTACATTAAGTAATGCATAAGGTGCAAAGAGGTAGCATCGATAGGATCTTAAAATGTGTATCTTGCCAGGAAGTGGTACCTGTCATTTTGTGATCAGGTCTTGGGGAAAATGCAGAAATTCTTTAAGACTGTGTCAGTCGGAAGCTATCACATGTCGAACATTAGGAAGTGGTAACCACATTTCAGTTTTCAGAAGTGGTAACCACAATTTAGTTTTCAGGTAGTTTCCACTGAGTGCATTACAGTCCCTTTTCTTTATCAGCACAGATGTTGTTTTCTTCAGAAAGTATGGTAATTCACCTTTATTTTATATCCTTTTCTGTCATTTCATTGAATAATTAGTGTTTATATTCACAAAATAGCTGTAGTTTTTCATAGTCCTCTTAGTTCAGAAGTTTTCTTTTATATTCTTTTTTTTATTGCATTCAGTTTTCTACTGTATGTATTGGCCTGTAGGTAAGACAACAATGATGCTTTGCATCAACCAGCTGTGTTATTAACCTAGATTTTTGTGATGTCTATTAAACATTTTCACCCAGGCTGTGCCTGAAATTAGTCAACTGTAATAAGCACACTACCACAGTAAACAAATGTTAATATAATAAAATACATTTTAAAAAGTCCGACTTTGTTGTTGGTCTAAAAACATTTCTTTCACAATCATCATTGTAATAGTAAGATTTTCAAAGATGACAAGTATACCATCTAAGCATTTTGCTTGGGCTTGGATCAATGACACAGGTGAATGTGTCCCATGCAAGGAATGTAATGTAGTGACCATCCAGATATATAAAAAACGTCCTTTCAGTATTGTGATTTGTAAAGCAGAGCACTTTGTGATCTTAAACAGGCTTTGGTCAGGTCCTTGTTTCATTGAACATAATAGTTCCTGGATTATTTCTTGAGAGATTGTAGTGTTTGAAATGTGTATAACAGGTAGTTTGATGTCAACGTCTCTTGGAGAAAGAGCAAGACAGGATTTTAGTGATTTTTAGTGATTGCTGCACCTGTTAAAAAGAGAAATCTATGAGTGAGAATAATAAGTAAGAACAGAGTCAGAGTGAAGTCCCTTACATTGGGGTGCAGGAGCTCCTTGCCAAACGTACTTTATTTTGATGCATTTCTTAAGTTGAAAAGATGGGATATATGTGTTACGAACATTTGCTAATCTGAGCTGTCATTTTAAGAGGAAATTTTGCTTTCCATTATGATATGAGCTGGGATGTTCTGAAGATTTATAGTGGATCTTTTTTTTTTTTTTTTTTTTTTTTTAAACATCAACCTCTACATTTCAGTTTGCAACTCACAGCTCTTCCAAAATAGACAGATTCCCAGGAAAGCATTGCAAACCCAAACATATTTTTTTCAAACAACTTTTGGAAGAGTTTTTTTTATGAAACCTAACTGAAGGATTGAAACAGTCTTCCTTTAGCCTGTGGCATTTCCCAGCTCATGTGGCCTTTCATGATGTTTTCTACCTGTAGCCACATCATCAGTTGTCATCCATAATTTCTGAGTATTTGCTGGTGCCACCGTTACTGTTGTGGAGGTGGCCTTTTCTTCTAATTTGTCTTCTGCCACGGACAAGTTACGGATAGTGTACTCAGTCCATCACAGTGTTCCACGCTGTTGAGACTCTAATGGCTTTAACATTGTTTCTGGAGAAAGTGTGGAGTCCCAAGAAAGCTGATTTTGGCAGTTTTACAGTGATTGAAAGCTAGAAAGGTAGCAGTAAATAGGTAGTCTAACAGTCACCTTGAAAGTGTGATCTCAGACATTTTTTGGTCCAGTCTTTTGGAAGCAAAAGAGAGAAACATCTAGCAGTTTTTTCCATAGTTTCTTCCTCTGTGCAGGCAATCAATACAATGTAACTTTTATTCTCCTTTATTGTTGTGTTCGGGGAAAAAATTGGTAGACTGATCAGCTCATTATGTTTCTGTGTAAGGCTACCTTGGGCATGAAGACTGGGTTGGTTTGTTTCCATTTGTTTACCAAGATTGTCTAGCTGGGCCGAAGTTCTTTTTTCAGCTGAGGCGCATAGAGAAAAGCTCCACAGTGAACAATAATGGTACTTAAAATATTAACCCTAGATATTTGTTTTACATAATAAGGCAACATCAAGTAATAAGGTATTAGTCTGATGTAGAAAAAGTCAGTTTTGTTAACATTTTGTATGAGATTGGATGACAAGGTGAGATATTGTAGAAACATATGTAACTGCAAAGCAGTAGCGACAACTTGAATTTTGCATTTGTTTACAATATACCCAAGGTTTGTATGTCATTGTGTGCCTTGCTAATGAAACTTGGATAAGTTTAATTAGGCTTTTAGATTAATTTAAGCAGTTATCGCTATGAGGGGAAAGTTAAGGGTATGCGTTCTAAGTGCTTTAACTGGAAGAGATTGGATGTAACAGGATGCCAGTGAGATGTGTTAAGTCAGTAGTGAAGACTGGAGGAAGGATAATGAAGAGGTGTTGGTGCTGGAAGTAAGATTTGGAGAAAAGGAATGTTATTGAGATGGTGGCATTTAGGCTAAGGGAGGAGTAGTGCATATGTGTGAGATAATCTGTGTGTGCATTCAAGGAAAAGCGGAGAGAAATGGTTATGTGACAGAGGATTTGAAATGGTGGAGCTTAATAATTCTTCAATATTTTGTGAAAGGCCGTTTGCCAAAGGCCAGTGGGAATGTCAGGACTATCCTCAATCAAAAAAGAGACTCAAGGAATTCTTAGATCTTTCATAGCACAGACCTCTGGCCATCCCTCCTGTCCTGGATGTTTTGGATGATGTTTTTATTGAATCCAGTCTGACCCCTGACAACCCTCCCTCCTGCTCCCAGAAAACCTGACAGGTACTATAGAGTCCCTGACTCTCAAATTTCTTTTCAAAAATCCTACTGCTGACCTTGAGGTAATCTCTCAAGGACCTGAAGGAATCAAATCAACTTCAACTAAGAATCCCACCCCCTAAGATAGGGATTCCCGAGCATTAGACAGACGGGGGAAAAAAGTATACACCTCTGCTACTCTTGCTATTGGAGCATTACATTGTCAGTTCCATATGCTGAAATATCAGCAACATACCATGGAAATCCTGAAACAAAAAATATCTTCTTTCCCTGCTTGTGAAGAAAATACAGTTAAAAGAGTTAATGCATTCTGCAAGTCAAGTAACTAAGCACACCTTACACTGTGGTTTTGATGCCCTAGAAGCATTCTGTAGGGCAGCAGTCACTGGTTCTGTCCTTAGAAGGCATGCTTAGCTTAAGGAACAACCCTTGCCAGATCATGTCAAATACAAGTTATTGGACGCACCCTTACACAAAGACAACTTATTTGGCACCAAGGCAGAAGAGGTCTTAAAAAAGATGGAAGAAAAAGCTAAATCTATGCAGACAGTTAAAGACTTTTTACAGGTTCAGCCACCGAGGTTCAGTAGGCATTGCACCACCAAGCACTGGTCCTTTCCTGCCCCATCCAGGTCAGCTCAGCCCAGACTTAGGGAAAGCAGGCCCCCCAGACAACAGCCCTAGGGAATGCAGAGATCTAAACAATGCAGTTTCTCCTCTTCAAAACCAGGGAGTGCAAAGCCACCCCTTATGGTAAGAACTCACAATGACTTTACACTTCCACCCCCTCCTTCTGCCCACCTGCTCTTGCCCCTAGGAGGAAACCTCTCCTTCCACGCAAGCAATTGGGCCACCATTACCAATGACCGCTGGGTCCTCAACATGGTGTCCCAGGGATACAAATTTTATTTCCACGCTTTGCCAACCCCAAAAGGGTTCCCAGATCTTCCCCCAAACCATTTGGCAGAGACCAAAAAACAAGTCCTTTCCCTGCTGTCTATGAGGGCAATAGAGCATGTTCCTGCAGAACAGATAGGCCAGGGTTTCTATTCCAGACTCTTCTTGGTACCTAGAAAAGAGGGCACATGGTGCCCCATCCTCGACCTATCCATCCTAAACACCTTTGTGGTAATGCCAAAATTCAAAATGCTCACCCTCCAGCAGCTTCTACCTATGCTTTCCAAGGATGCTTGGTTAGCCACCCTAGACCTAAAAGAGGCCTACCTACACATCCCAGTCAGGGAATCGTGTAGGAAATACCTACATTTTAGGGCAGGATCACTGCACTTTCAGTTCTCTGCACTTCCCTTTGGCTTATCCACTGCTCCCTTAGTGTTCACAAAATGTTTGGCTCCCACCATTGCTTATTGCAGGCAAAGAAATATTCAAATTTACCCATACTTAGATAGCTGCCTTATTCAGGCAGATAGGAAAAGCTGCTAAAACACCTGACCTTTGTAAAGGACCTACTGACCTCCCTGGGGTATACTATCAACAAAAAGAAATCCAAACTATTACCCACACAAGAAATTGTATTCCTGGGAGCAAGCCTGGACACAGCATCCTAGATGGCATTCCTTACACCAGAAAAATAAGCCTACCTGGCAGCCTACTTCTCTCAACTAGCCACCAGGACCCAGTTATCCAAAAGGAAAATCCTGCAAGCTCTAGGGTTCATGGCTTCTTGCATTCTACTCATTCCATATGCCAGACCTCATATGAGGAAACTACAATGGTACCTAAAAAACCTTTGGTATCCGCACTCTCAAGACCTGGAAATTCTTAGACCAATGACACCTTGTCTAAGGAAAGATTTTCTTTGGTGGGCAACAGCATGCTACCATGACAAGGGACTTCCCTTCTCACTACCCCATGCTGCCCAGACCCTCACCACAGATGCATCAGACTATGCCTGGGGTGCACACCTGGACGGCAGCTGCATTCAAGGCCAATGGAGTCCAAATCAAATACATCTGCAAATCAACCAAAAAGAGATGTTAGCTGTTCAGCACGCCCTGACAGTTTTCAGACCCCTACTCTCCCCTGGGCCTCTACTGATCAAAACAGACAAAACCACAATGATGTTGTATATCAACAAGCAGGGAGGGACTCGCTCTTATCCTCTGTGCAGACTCACCATGACCCTTTGGCACACGGCCTCAGCCATGCAACTACACCTGTTGGCACAATTCCTGCCAGGCTCTTAAACTCTCTGACAGACAATGCAAGCAGAAACCTGCTAGACCCACACGAGTGGCAGCTAGACTAAAGAACCTTCACCCTTGTAACCCAGAAATGGGGCACCCCGAAGGTCGACCTCTTTGCCCCCCACTCCAATCATCAGCTCAGCAAATTCTGCACCAGGGAACCTCACAGCAAGGCCTGGAAAGTGGGATGCTCAAACTTTCCAGTGGGTAAACCTCTCTGTCTATGCATTTCCCCCTTGACCACTCATTTCAAGAGTACTGCTCAAAATAAGGGAGGAAAAACCGAGGACAATCCTGATTGTCCCAGACTGGCCACGCCAGCACTGGTACCCACTTGCTGCACAGCCTGTCACCCCTGCTACCATGGCACCTACCTCAGATCTCAAACCTCCTGACCCAGAGGAATGGAGTCTTGCAGGGCATCCTAGCCAGCCCCCAGTCTTCTTGACTGCCTCCACCCTTTTCTTCAGCTTTGGGAATCAACCCAAATGTGATGACCTGCAGCAGTGAAACACGAAGAACTTAGTACAGTTGTGTACACTTACCATAAATGTAGATGTTCAAGTGTATTCACTGATGCAGTCCTGGTTTCCTTCCTTTCATCCCCCTTGTCCTTTCTCTCTCTGTCTCTCTCCTTACAAGGAATTTGTGGTATTTACTTTCTACTGGTGGTGTTCTTCCACCATAACCTAGCTCCCTGTTGGGAGCTCCTGACAGGGCAAGAAAAACTGATGTAATGGTGTTGGCTGCCTGATTTTATACCACTGACGATCTGAAATCAATCCTGGTGCGCCAGCAACCGACACAGAAATACTAAGCTTCTGGTATTCAGGCCGACTGAGGGCTACCCTGGCAGGGATAAACCCAAATGTGATGACTGCAACAGTGAATACACTCAAACATCTACATTTATGGTAAGTGTACACAACTGTACTTTCTGTAGAGCAGACAGATTTTTTGTTTTTTGATTCACCTTTGCCAGTACTCTTCCTCAGGCAGCATCTCCTATCTCCAGGAGGCCATGTTAGTGAAGTTTTAGGTCCTTTGTAAGAGTATTGATGGAGATATTGGATGTGCGGAAATACAGGAAGTCCAGGACAATTGGATAGCTAATTGTGTAAGTGAGGCAGAGATCAAGAGTCTATAAGACAGTGAATTAAGGGATAGTGCTTTCTTCCTCTTTTGATAGTTCAGGGCATTAGATCTGTCATGTGTTTTTGGTTAAGAACCTCTGGGGTCTTTCTAATCATTTAATTTGTCTAGTGAGTTATATCCCAGTAGGATGTTTTACTGCATAACTGGCCTGATCAATTCTGAGTCTAAAGTGCTAATTACTTATCTGGGTCTTCATGATGTTCCTTTGGTGACTAGTTTGGTTAAGTAAAAGGATGGTCAAAAGAGAGGGAGCAATCAACCCAAGTAGCCAAGCCCCTGACTACATTTCATTTTGTAGTGGTATGTTCTATATACAGTATGATGAGGGGGAGGGGCATCTACCAAAGTGATGTTACTACATTTTTAATGTTTTAGTTTGAGTCCATATTTAGTATACCAGTAGTTTACTAAGGAGCATTTCTTAAGGGCCTTGGCTGTCAAAGGTTGACTTAACACCCCACCCCACCCCCATTTGTAGTCTTCTACAGACTTTATTAGCCACAGACTTTATTAGCCACAGTTCTTGACTCGCTGCTTGGAGATATGAGAAGTAAATACAAAAAAAGAAGAGGTACCTAAAGAGCATAGCTGGTCTTTTTCATGCTTACTGATGAGGAACCTGAAACTAGCAGTGTGTGGATTCTGTATTTCAAACAGTTTGCTGTCCATCTTACCAGATGTGAGTAGATTTTTAAAGCGTTTAACTTTTATATGATGCCAGCATGGAGAATGGTGTAACAGGCCTTGGGTCAAAATATGCTACATGCACTGTGTGGCCTCTATTTGCAGCCTCTGTAACCCTTTTGAAGAAGACTATCAGGTTAGATCTGTTGGGAGGGACAAATATAATCAATTCTTTACCACAGTTTGAGAAAAAATTTAGTACATTCTACGGCTTTGCAGATGTGTCTTGTAAGGCTGATGGATCTTCTTCAATTAACCATGTTAGCTGTAAAGCAACATCACCACAGCAGTGTGCCATTCATAAGGGACAAAACTATTAGCTAAACTTAGGTTACACATTTTAAGGAGCATGTCTTCAAGGACACAATTAAGCAACCAATAATATTGTGAGGTCCCTGAATTGAGCTATTTTTAGTCTAGGTTAGTACTATCAGTAAATGATTGTGTCATGGTGATCTAGAGCATGTTTTTTCTAATGTACTGATTTAAGGATGTTGAGATCTAGAACTAGCCTACTTTATTATGCATTGGTCTACACCTCTAACTTGTGATGTAGATTGCTGTGAATCTGTTTCTTCAGCATGCTGAGGGGTTTACTCTGCATGTTTATGATTAAAGTAATATGTGTTGGGTAGTTAAGAATGCTAATAGCAAAAGTATATGATGCAAAGGCACATTTTCCCATCTGGTCCACAACCTGATAATTCTTTTCTGGTTAAAGATACCTCTGGGCTCTTCTTGGGGAGTTCCCTACTGCTGCCTGCTGACACATGATAGAAATAGCATGTGGAGCCATACTCCAATGAGGTGGTTCCCTGAGGAGCCAGAAGATCTTGTCATGTTTTCTTTGTATATGTTTAGCTACATATCTGTTTCTCACCAAACCTTTTCCTTGATAAAATCTGTCATACAATCTGCTGGAGGGACCAGCCAAGATGGAGGTATAGTGGTCTGAAAAAACACTTTCCAAGTAGACTGCCAAATGTATTGACTTGCTGCCTTTAGGTTCCTCTGGTGGTTGCTTCAAGAGTGTAGCCACTGGAGATGTGCACCATAGACTTTTGATCTTTGTTGTAGACCTTCTCTAAGCAATATTGTCTTGACCACAGCTCCAGGAAAAAGCTTGCACTTCAGAACTCACATTTCTGAAGGTTAATCTTTGGATTCTAGTCCAGCTCCTTCCACTTTGATTATTGCTTGAGATTCAGCCCCACCATGGGACCTTTTAAATAGGGCTCTCAGTGTTCTAATATAAGATACTTTGTTACATTATTAGCTAGCATCGTGCTAAGGGGCCTTCCTTGATGAATCAGAAATCCCTTTCCACCATCCTTCTATGGATGGAAGGTCCATCTATCCAGCATCAGCTGTTGGAAGTTCTCTGTAAGTTAGACAAGTACATGCTTGTGTGGTACTTGTAGCAGTTAAGTGTCAAATCGCGATTACTTCTTGATTTGCATAAGGTACTCACTCGTGTTCTTTGGGGTGAATTAGGTTTGGGATTACATGTATTTAAGTAGTTGGCATGTGATGTCACAGTGTGGGTTCACACCTTGCACATCCTCCTCTAAGTGCTGGATCTTTCTAAAAGTATTGCCAGAAACTGATGGAAAGGATGAAGTAAAAAACAGGGCCACTTAACTTGGGTCCTCTTGTAGATCATCTTGTATGATAAGAACATCTGTTATATGTACTTGTTTGTTTGTATGTATGCTTTGTCATTTCCACCCATTTCTTTACTGGAAAGATTTATCTCTGGCAGACCTATCATTTACATGTTTTTTTGAGCTCCATTTGCTCTTGCCTAGAGAGTCTTTCCGTATATTTTGCAAGTATAGGGTAATATTCATCATATTGATCACTGCTGCAGTAGTCTTAGTTGTATGGGTTGTATACTGCCAAGAGTATAAGAGCTAGCCAGTTTCCAAAGCCTCAGGGCACCTTCCATGCACCCAAACTGTCAGGCAGTTCAGGCTGAGCTGACTAAAAGACAAGTTTGGGTGCCAGACCCTTCAGAACATTACTGCCTCTAAAGAGCTGGCTCCACTGAAGCTTTCCATCAGCGGTTAGCTTGTGCTGTTCCTCTGCTGGACAGACAAAGTTCCCTTTGGGGAAGAAAACCTTCCTTTGAATTATTTTTATAGATTAATACTTTCTTCCTCAGGAAAGCTATTTTAAAGCTAGGTGTTTTGTGTTTTAATATATTGTTACCAGACTGACTGTACTTTTAAACAAGAGTGCTGTTTTTTCCTGCCAAAGTTGTTGAAACTGGTTAAAAAACACTTCTTTCTGAAAAAATATGTTTATTTCACATTTTGGGGCTGGCAAGTGTTTTAAATGTGTTTTACAGCAAAAAAATCATTTTTTCACACAAAAATGTCTTTTAATTTTTTCTGGCTTTTACTGTTTTTCTCAAGGAAAGAAGCACCATTTTCTGCTTGACCATGGAACGGTCAGTCAGTCCAAAGGTCAGCCCTTCCTCCTGTCAAAGTAAGAAAAAGTTAAGCAAACAGCCTTTGCCACCATAGCAGGCTAGCAATTTTCCTCAGCTGCAGGAGGGTGATTTTGCTGTAGCCATTTGTTGTACCTCAGACCACTCCTTTTTTACCATGGATCCCCCGGTGTGTAGCACCTACAGTCACTGTGGACCAGAGTTAGCCTCGTCCTCTTCAGCTGATGGGGGCCCCTCAGCAGGCAAGGGAGACCACTTTTGTTAATCCTGGGAGAGAGAACGGGGAAGGCTTGCCTGTTTTGTCAGAATATTGTGCCCGTTCCTGGAGAAGCTACTGCTGCCATTTATAACACTGTTGGCCCCATTTTTTTCTGTCAAAAAGAAATAGAAAACTAAATGTGCATCTACTTCTCCTCAAATTTCATTAGACGGGAGTAGTGTACTGTGTCTGGCTCAGAGTTTTAGTTGGGCTTTTGATCCTTATTTATTGCTTTCTGGTAGAAGATAGAATGATACCTCCATTACTAAAGAGATTCAAGATTCTGAATCTGGACAGGAAGAGGTAGGACAGTTACAGGTTTGCTCAGTTTTCTGATTCTCCCTTTGGGGTTCCTCTCTGAGACTGTTTTCAGAATGTACCATTATTTTCAGTGGGAATACACTGTTTCTCAGTCCCTCAGAAAATTTTTATGAGCTGTTACAGAAGGAATTTACTGAACTTGCACCATTTTCTCCAGCAATTTCAGTGTGTGTGTGTGTGTGTGTGTGTGTGTGTGTGTGTGTGTGTGTGTGTGTGTGTGTGTGTGTGTGTGTGTGTCTGTGTGTGTGTGTGTGTGTGTGTGTGTCTGTGTGTGTGTGTGTGTCTGTGTGTGTGTGTGTGTGTGTGTGTGTGTGTGTGTGTGTGTGTGTGTGTGTGTCTGTGTGTGTGTGTGTCTGTGTGTGTGTCTGTCTGTGTGTCTGTCTGTGTGTCTGTCTGTGTGTCTGTGTGTGTGTCTGTGTGTGTGTCTGTGTGTCATTGTCTGTTGTTCCAGATGGCCAACCTGCTGCCTATAGAAAGGCAGATAGAATTTGTAAAATTCCTCAGTCTTTTCAAGTTTTTAGGCACTCTCCCAAACATGGCCCAGCAGCTTTAGCTATTCCTATTTCTGCTAAACAGTTACTTAATTCCTATCCTACTCCTTCTGATAAAGATGGAAAGATTATTGGTGGGTTTGGGAAAGTAGTGTATGCTTCTGCAGCTTTTATTTTCAGAATTTTGAATTGTCAGGTTCACATTTTAATGTTTATTCTGACTAAAAGTACGAGGAATGTTTGGTCTGTACTCTCTTCTTGTAAGGAAACGTCCACTTTAAATTTATTTCTGGTATTCTAGTCTGCTTACAATGAGTGTATGACTTGGTTGATAATTCTTCCAGAAGGTTTGCCTGACTGCATTCTCAGAATGTCGCAAGAGGATGGAAATAATGAGATTTTATTTTCTGTTCTGGATAGAGATTCACTTTTTGGTTCCTTTACTGCAGAGATGATCAAAATGTGTGATGAAAGGGGCAAGTTAAATCATGGAATCTCATGATGTTCTGCCCTCCCTTTTCAGTATTTCTACGGGATTCTCTAATCCCTCATCCAGTTTTGGCAATGGTGTTCCAAAAAGAATTCAGGAACCCCCGATACAAAAGACAGTCCAGCACAGACTCCTGCGGCATGGTGCTGTTGTCTTTGAACCTTCATTCAACATATATGTAGTGGGAGGGATTCTAATCCCACACAAGAACTCTTAAATATATTACAAGTTATGGACTATGCAGAAGTATACATGAATGCCTTGTACAACCACTCAAACAACTGCATAGAAATGGCAGTACCTTACTGAACTAAACCCAGGTCTTGCTTGAAAAACAAGTCACCTTGGTGGACCCCTGGCATAAATAGACTACAGAACAGAAGGAAGAAATTCTTGTCTAGAAGCAAGAGGGAGAGTACATAACAGAGAAAAATCCTTCATTACTTTCAAAAGGCAAATCAGAGAACTAGTTAAGTCTTCAAAAGCTAAATACGGGACTAAAATAGCCTCACAAGCAAAGCATAACCACAAAGAATTTTTCAGTTGTGCCCAAAATCTTAGGGGAGACACTCAACAGTGTGCTGAGTTGGTTGTAGATGGTACTACCTGTACTCAGCCAGAAGAAATAGCAAACCTGCTGGCCAATAAAATTCAGCTCAAATTTCACTCCCTCTTCACCTCCAGTCACTCTCCATGAAATACCCCTTTTGCCTCTTATCACAAAAGAAAAGGTTGTCACTGCACTTTCCAAAGCTAGAAACGCAACATCAGTGGGCCTTCATTGAATCCCAGGGTGCCTGTTAAGTAGCTTGAAACATGACCTAGCATATCCACACAGAACTGTATTTAACCAGTTTCGGGACAGGCTTTATCTTGGTAGACTGTAGGACAGCAACAGTCATCCCTCTGCACAAGTGGGGACCATCAGCAGACCCAGAAAACTACTGCCCCTTAAGTCTGACTAGCCTTGTATCAAGACTGTGGAAAGGATAAATATGGACCTGATTAGCAACAACATAGGAAATCTCCAGACTCTACACCCGTCCCATTTCGGCTTTGTCAGTGGTAGGTCTTGTCTACTCATTCTGGTGGACTTTGAGAAGGTCACCAAGGGCATGGATGAGGGTAGGTGAGTGCATGCCACTTTTGACCTAGCTACAGCATTGGACACAGTACCCCACTAGGGTATTATAGATAAACTCACAAAATTGGACATAAACCTCTGCATCACCAGGTGGATAGCCACATGGCTCACAGCCAGCAAGAGGTCAATCACCAGTGGAGTAGCACAGGGCTTAGTGCTGGGCCACCTCTTCTTTGGGATATATTTCTCAGATGTCAAGACAAATGTAGATGGCCTTTGGCTGACCCAATTTGCTGATGACTGCATGTTAGGGGCAATCATTGACTCCCCAAGTGATGCTGATATCCTACAGAAAAGACTGATGCAGATTAATGATTGGTGTCACAGCCATGGGCTCAAACTAAGTGCATAATAATACCCTTTGAGAAACCAAATACCCATGAAAATTACAACATTGATGGCACCCATTAAGAGTGGACCCAGTGGCGAGAGAGCTGTGTACTCAGATCGGTAGTAATCTGAACTTTGACAACCATGTGTCCACGGTGGTGAGGAAATCCTTCTATGTGGCTCAACTTATAAGTAAAGACATGGCCTCCAGATCTAGGGATGTCATAGTAACACTGACTACCCTTATCAGACCAGTAATGGAGTACAGTGCACCCTTTGGCATGTACCTTGCCAGGCAAATGTAACAGTTGGAGCATCCATAGAGGCTTCTCACCCCAAAAATACAGGGTGTAACCAACATGTCCTATACTGATGAAAAGCCCCATCACTGTATTCAGTTTTCTACCAATTACTGAGGGGTGATCTATGCCTGACCTACAACAGAGTGTTTTACCCAGCCCTGATGAGAATGTTGCATATTCACAAAAATAACTGCGCAAGGGTTATGCTCTCCAAGGATCTAAAATTGATCTCCGACATGAATAGATCATGCTGGAAAGACAGATGTGTCCCAGAGATTGCCCCTCCTCTGGAATAGGTTTCCTATTGACATGAAGCAGAGCCCTTCTCTGACCATTTCCAAGTGCAGTCTGGACCAATGGATGGGAAATCGCAGATTCACTCCTGGGTGGTGCCCATGTCCCATTAAGGACAGACGTAGTTTGTAAAAATTGTCAAAACCCTGCTTGTTGATCCTTGTTGTCTTTCCTCTAGGGATATAAAATTGAGTAAAGTCTGGGTAAAACTGGTTAAGCTTGTAACGGCTCTTGAGCCATTATCCTAGTAATCCCGTATGAATCTGTAAACTAGTTAAACTATTTAAGGGACTTTGTTCCTCCTTTTCACCCTGACAGTCCCTCTTCCGTTCCAGAAAATCTGTGTATCCATTTTTCTCTTTGGCGACAGATAGTTTCAGACAAATGGGTTCTGAAGGTCTATAATCAAAGTTGCAGATGGCAGTGAGAGGATATTCCAGGTTTTTCCGACTCTATTTCCACCTGTCTTTCTTTATATGCTGTTCCATGGAATGATAGAACCATTTCCTCCTTCCCAAATTGAGAAAGGCTTTTGTTCAAAGATAGTTTTAGTGCCAAAGGAAGAAGATGCTTGGAGACTAGTTCTGGATTTTTCTTCTTAGACCTGTTTATGATGGTGCCTAACTTCAAAATGATGCCTCTTCTTCCTCATTCAAGTTTCCTGATAGCTCTACATTTACAAAATTCTCATTGTCTCATCCTTTTTCATCCAGACTTCAGGCATTTATTAAGGTTTGTGTGTTTGGATCACTTTGTCAGTTCTGTGCTTTACCCTTTGCACTGTCCACTGCACCAAGAGTGCTCACTAAGTGGCTGCTTCAGTTTTAGCTCATTGCAGGCTACAGGGTATCTATTTTCATTTTCCCATAGTTAGATGACTTGCTTATCTTTGCAGAGTCTTTTTCAAAATGCCAGAAATCACTTACTTGGGTAAGAGATGTCTTACACAAGTGGGATTCCAGTAGAAAATTCAAGTCTTTTTTGACTCCTTCACACCAAATTGTGTTCTTGTTGTGTCAGCTGGTCATATCAGTTTGAGCTTTTCTTTCACAGGAAAAAATAAATAAACATCTAGATCTATTTCTAAGGTTTTCCAATCAGACTTCAATCACTGCGAGGGAATACCTCAGGATTTTTGATCTCATGGCATCTGTGATTCTCTTGAAACCCTGGAAAGACTCTACATGAGAGAAGTACATTTGTTTCTGAAGTCTCTTTGGTCCCAGCATCAACATCCCTTGTCTTTTCAAATCCCAGTGTTGGGCTTTAGTCAATAGAAAAATTCTGACTAAAGCAGCAAATATCTCTACATGTGGGTCTGTCCTTCTCCCTCCCTGTTCCAAAGCAGTAAGTCCTCTCAAGCATTTCAGGCTTTGGGAGCAGTTTTAGGAAGGATAATAGTGGAAGGTGTGCGGGACACTTGGGACAGATGCAGACACATAAATGTGAAAGATGCTTTCCCTGATCAAGGCACTCAGCTCTCTGAATCATCTTTGGTCCCCAAGACCTCTTCAAGCTGTTTCAGACAATACCATAGTCATGTAGTACATCTTCAAGTAATGTGGAACCAGGTTGTACTCCCTTTACAGACTAACTGTGTTAGCTTGGGATGCAGCTTCACAGCACAATCTCACTCTACAGGCATCCTTCATTCCTGTCAGAGCAATATTGTGTAGCAGGCAAGCTGAACAGGACAAGGCAGACCTTCATGTATGCAAAGTAGATCAGGGTGGGGGTATTCCAAGATTTGATCCCTCTTTGGGGAGTTCCTCTAGTAGACCCATTTGCCTCCACTCTGACAAGATTCTGCTCCAGGACTCATGTTAGAAGGCCTGGCAAACAGATGTATTTTTCTTTGAGTATGGTTTTCTACTCTTTCCATTGATATCCAGGATACTTTTGAAGATTCACAAAGAATCCCCTAAGATCATTGTGGCAACTCCCTTCTTATGGAAATGGCCAGTGGCAGTTGCCACAAGCTTCCTCATCAAATGAATTTGCTTACACAAGATGGGTGTTTGATGCACCCCAACACCAGTCAACTTCAGCTGACTGTCTGGATAATAGGGTCTTATTTTCCTTAAGGCACCTGTTTACTGAGGAACGTGCAGGTAATGAAGGCAAAAAAGTCTGCTACTAGAAAATCATATATTAGTAAATGGAAAAGGTTTTATAGTTGTTGCAGGTATGCCCATGGATCTTCCTCTTTCAAGGCTTTCTCGTGTTTATGAAAGGGGGTTTACTTAAGAGGCCTCCAAGAAAACCAGTGACCCCCTCTTGGGATCTTAATTAACACTTGCTCCTTTTGAAACAGATAATCTGGGTTCTTAACGTGGAAAACATTTATACAGATTACTCTAACCTTCTGCAAGAAGAGTATCTGAGTTGCAAGCTCTTATGGTGAGTCAACCCTATCTCATTTTCCTCAGAGAAAGGATTCCTTTGAGAATAATTTTTTTTAAACAATAAACATCTTTGCTTATGTCATAAGTGATCATTTAATAGTCATACATTTATATAAATGAAAACAAACCATATTGACATAATCTTAGTTGCAGGCATTATACATCACAAACCGTAGTGACATAATTGTAATAGGAAACATCACTTGTAATCTATCAAGTCATTGTCAGTCAAACATTACATAGCTCATTCAAATCCTGCCTTCTTTTAAACCTCATGTGATGCCCCATCACTGGACTAGTAATCAAGGAGCCTCAATCCTCACACTGGCAACAGTGTGGGGATGTACACTGGGAGGATAACAGGTAGAGAGACAGTTTTTTCCAGATGAAGCTGTCTGCATCAAGTGCAATTTCCCTTAAGAGTACACAGAGACCACAGTTAGTCCGGGGCTGGTTTCTCCCTCTAGATCCCCAATAAAACTCCCCACTGGCACAGCTATAGAGTTGAGTCCTTAGTCAGGGTTCCAAACCAAGTCCTCCAACACTCTCTGTCCCACCAGTGCTTCGTGTCCCTGCCCAAGTAGCTGACACACACACGCACACACACACACACACACACACACACACACACACACACACACACACACACACACACACACACACACACACACACACACACACACACACACACACACACACACACACACACACACACACACACACACAGACACACATGCACACACACACACACACACACACACACACACACACACACACACACACACACACACACACACACACACAGACACTCTCTCGGAAATTTAAGGCTGACACAGGTTTACTATCTATGCCCCCATCTGCCCAGACTATAAGGTAGTTATCCCTACCACCAAAACCCCTTGTCAGCTACTTTAAGGCCCTTAAACAAAGGGTGCCCAATTGTACTGTGTAATGTTAATACTAATACAAATGGTAGTTTGACCAAGAGCAAGGCTATTTGGAGTAAAAGTGGCAGCTTTGTCAGTATTTCCTTTGGGAAACCTACCCTACTTGAAAATCTCTAATAAAGCATTTGCCACCTTTTCTGCCTCAATCGGGGACAGAGTCACCGCCTTAGGTTATCTGGTAGCATGATCTACTACCACTAGGATATACTTCTTCCCTGTGGAACTTTCGGGTACTCCGAGGCCCCACAAAATCCATAGCTACCCTCTGAAATGGTTCCTCAGTCACGGTCAAAGGCACCAAAGGAGCTTTGACCTTGTCTCCTGCCTTGCTTACCTTTTGGCACTTCTCACAGATCCTACAGTTCACTGTTAACATCCCTGGAAATCCCAGGCCAATAAAAGTTCTGCATAATACATCTCTTTGTACACTTTATGCCCATATGACCTGCAAAGCGAATGTCATGAGCTATGGCTAGAAGTGTCAGACAGTAGCCTCTTAGCACTACCAACTACTGTATTCTCTCACCCTCTAGCCCCCCCTCAGGGGTCCACTGTCTATTCAGTAATCCTTTGTCCCACTATACAGATTACCCCTTTCCTTGGCAATCAGATGTCTCCCTGGCTACCTCCCTCAAGCCTTGTAATGTAGAGTCTGAGAGTTGAGCCCGTCTCCAATCTCTTTGTAACCCTTCCCAGGAAGTCTGGTATCCTCTGACAGCAGTGCCTCACTGTCAGCTTGGGTACTACTACTCACCTCTGCCCGTGCAGTCACTCTGTCCAAGGGAACATCAGTGCCCTCCAGCAGCTGTGGCTTACCTGCAGTCTCACTACTACAGGGTAGCTCCCTCCCTGAAGTAGCCACCTCACCAGTCCTGGCTTTGTGTGCAGTCTGTCTGCATCCCCCACCCCAATTCTACCAGACCCATATGCTTGTCTCCAAGCCTGACTGCATGCATACAAGGTACTGCATTATCAAAATCATTCCATATCAGGACATTTGCATTGCTATCCACAAACACACCTACTTGCTTGCTGCATTTTTCACCCTTCCAGTCAACTTTAACCCTAGCCAAAGGTATTTTGGAGTGGGATGCTTCCAGTAGACTGCCCAAGCAAGTAGTGCTCCTCTTTAACCATTGCAGGCTCTACAATTGTTAGGTTAGATGCTGGGTTTCATTTAACAGTGGCCTGTTTTCTATCTACTAAGATAGGATATAACCTGTTATTGTAGTGTGGTACCCTTGTTGTCTCCATACAGTTTACTGCTGACATTCTGTCATTCCCACTTAATGGCTCTCCCAGCTTTTGTTCTGCACCCTGCCTCCATGGACATCTATATGCTACATGACCCCACTGGTTATATTTAAAACATTTAACCCCTGATCCTGGCCATGTACCTGAACTAGTGGCTTCCCCTGTTACTGGTGGACTCTGTTGGAGTGGTTTAGGCTGCTCACTATGGGTTCCCTTAAACCCATGTGCAGCACTGGGTAACCCATTCCTGTGAAGTGATGCCCTGCGTGTTAGGTATAGGTCTCCCTTTTTTCCCCAACTCGTCTGTGGTGTTGGATTCTCTATCTGCTAACCAGATTCTCATGTCCTCATGCAAAGTGGTAAGCACTTGTTTCCTCACCAAAAGGTCTGCCAGCCCTTTAAAAGTGGTGACCTGACACCCACTCACCCCCCTATGAAAATAAGTGATCTGATGTTGTTAACCTTCATTCATTCCTTACTGATGGGTTATTGGTTCCGTCCTCGGAACCGAGCCGGCCAGTATCAAGCTAGCATCAGCCAGAAACTCTCGAGCCAAGGTCCTACCCAGAATTCTGTGCTCCCTGTTACCTCAGATTTTGTTTGCCATGTTGCTGAGCAGCCATGTCATGTCAAGCCACTCTCGCAGCTAAGTGTTTAGTTTTTTGACAGTTTATATATTATTACTCTAAAATTTTCTCAAAAGTTTATTCTAATATTTTGCTATCCTATAGCACACTTTACACTCTCTCCCTTTAGTCTTTTCCATTCATTACCCTCTTTTCTTACCTTATGGTCATTCTCCATTGCCATCGTTGGTATTCCATCCTTTTCTCTTCTTACCCTTTTTTTGGGTAGCCATTATTCTTCCTTTTGCTACTCTGCTTCTTCTCCACACCAGCTGTGTTGGATAAGAAAAGTTCCATTGGTTTCTAGCAGTGCAAGGATTGCGGTCGTAAGTTACCACTTTCTGATGGCCATGACTTCTGTCTACTGTCTTAATGTCTCCCACTTGACTGTCGATCCTTCCTGAGGGATTTGTAAAAACTTCTCTACCAGGACTCTCAGCGAGGGAAAGAATAAGTTAATTTTGAAAGGTCTCCTTAAGTCTCCTTTCTCTCAGGCTATTTCTGGGTCTGAGGGCTCACCCCCCTCCTGTTAAACCCCGCAGGAGGCATTCTTCCTCTTTTTCATCGAAGTCACTCCCATCTTCTCCCTCTGGAGATCTTAGGGTGTCTTTTCACAAGAAGGTGAAATTGAGTACTACTCCAGCACTGCCACCTGTGACCCTGTCGGCTCTAGGCTCGGCACCACCCCAAATGATCCTGACTACAGCCATGTCTCCTTTATCAATATCGGCACCAGAGTTCCCGGCGCAGACAACTATGGTTCCAACAGTTCTGTTGCAACCCCTAATGGTATCGTCAATACAGGTTCAGTCCCCTTCGGCACCATTGGTACAGTCACCTTCGGCTCCAAGTATGACTCTTCTGTACTCCACAGCACAGACTTTTTTGGCACAGACATGTACTTCGGTGCACTCCTTCTCAGCACCATCCTTATTGCTGGTGCAGACACTCTCCACCATGGCACCTTACCCTTCGGGACAGGCCTTTGCCTTTATGGTGCAGACACCTTCAACTACTGCGGTGCTGACATCTTCAGTGCAGACCTTTTCCACACCGTTTTCTTCAGTGCAGACTTCCTCCGCTCCAAGCTCTGCACCTATTGAATTAGTAAAGACAAAATACTCTCCTTCATTAGATCCTTTTGTGAGCAGTCGGTATAGTCCTTTCCTAGAAAGGCCAGAATCGCCATCAGCCTTCTCCATGAGGTCTTTCTGAGCAGGATGTGTTGCAACCAGTTGCTTGTGGCCAGAGGTCTCTCTCAACCATCAAAGTCCGTGTTCCCTCATTCAGGTGAGCGTATTTTGCTTCAAACCCCAACGTATACTCCTTCTTCGTCTTCCACTCAAGTCTTCAAGCCTATTACTCCAACAGCAGCTTCCCTCCCTCCGACTCCAATAGTGGATTTCACTTTGGAACCAGAGTCATCCTTGTGGCCTTCGGTACACTGGGCTTTAGGCTTTTCTCATTTCAGTGGCTGTGTTGTTGTGGAGGGCATTCCTGGTTCCATGCCGATTTTTTTTTCTATGGCTCCTTCCAGGGATGCTCTCTCTTGAGGTTCACAGTCCTCTTGATACTCCTGGTCTGGAGCCGGGCTCGTCTAGGCACGATGTGACCCCAGTTCCAAGGCTGTGGTGCTCGGTTCTGGGCTCCCATCCCTCCTTGGATGGGCCAGCCTTCCAGGCTATGGAGAGAGTGCTTGCCTCCACTGGCAAAGCTCATCCCCCCTCTGAGCTGCAACTGCCACATGCTTCAACTCCCGGACACCGGGCACAAGTGCCTCAGGTCTCTCCTCCTCAGGAGACGGCCTCTTTGCAGTCTTCCTCAGAACCTCCCACTGAGGATGCACCCCACAAAGCATTGTGTAAGGGGAAGCACATGGACTCCACTGAGGACTCCATTGACTGAAGATATGGATTTTGATGACACGGAAGGGTCCCCACAGTCACCTTCTGAGGTGTCCTTTGGTGACATCCTCAAGATCCTTAGAGAGGTGACTGGTAGCCCTCCAATCCTTCCTCTGAGGAATCTGTATTCCTGCAGGCTTTTCATGCCCGGCCCCTACCTCCTGGGTCACCCCGCCTGCCTATGAGCTTGTCCAGCTCATTGTGCAGCTCGCATGGAAGGCTCCCGATACCATGGAAATGATAACTAAGAGGGCAGATAAAATATTATCACCCCTGCTGAGCGCCCCCACTGGTCACATGGTCTTCCAGTAGATGCTATGGTAGTGGTAGCTGCTACTAAGAAGGATTTGGCAGAAGAGAGCCAAACTCTCCATCCACCCAACAAGGAGTCCCAGGTGATTGACAGATTAGGGAAGCATGTGTTTGCTTCATCGACCTTCGCCGTAAGGTCTTTGAATTATTTGGCACATTTTACCAGGCTTCAGCAAGATCTTATCAACCAGCTGTCTGAAACCTTGGCAGGAGCTGTTTCTGACAAAGTCTGTGATAATGTGGCTTCTCAAACAGCCACCCTAGAGTCCATTTCCAACTCTTCCATGCATCTTATTTCTTATGTAATGGAAGGGGTGGCTAGAGTGGCAGGCGCAGGCATAGTCACCAGATGACATGCAT
Organism: Protopterus annectens; assembly: GCF_019279795.1. Lineage (NCBI taxonomy): Eukaryota > Metazoa > Chordata > Ceratodontiformes > Protopteridae > Protopterus > Protopterus annectens. Next base: position 1,058,953,945 of record NC_056739.1, read on the forward strand.
GGATGCACCTTTGTGACTTTGCAGACTCCTTTTAGGCTTCCTTCATGAATGTCCGTGTAGAGGCTGCTTCTTTGTTTGGCCCTAAAGTCAAGGATACCCTGGCACGGTGCGAACAAGATGACAAGACCTTGTCTGCCATTGGTATCAGACACTCCACTCCTCAGCAATTCTATACCAGAAATCAGAGGAGTGGAAAGATCTGGCACAAGAAATCACAGGGTTCTTTCTGGGATGCACGTGACAAGTTTTCCCCTAGAGGCAGAGGGGGAAACTCAAATGGAAGATGCCCCTTTTGGGGCAGAGGGGGTCTGCAAAACTGGGGTTCCAGAGATTATTTATCTGGCCAACTCTATTGGTGCTTTTGAAGCATTGCCTGACTGCTCACCTCTGGAAGTGGTTGGGGGTCATTTCTCCTTGTACCCTGCTGCCTGGCAAAACCTAACCGATTCTTGGGTACAACGGATTATATCCAGAAGCTATCACATCCCTTTCCATATTTTCCCAGCATCATCAAGAGTGTTACCCGATGTTCCACCCAGTCAAAGGGAAACAGCAGCACACAAAATCAAAAAGTTGCTACAAAAAGTCATCCAGACGGTCCCCGCAGACCAGATAGGATCCAGATTTTACTCCAGGTTCTTTTTAGTGCCAAAAAAGACAGGGGATTGGAGACCAATTCTGGATCTCAGTACACTAAACAAATTTTAAAAACCGAGAAATTCTGGATGGTCACGGTTCAATCTGTCCTTCCTCTTCTGGAAGAAGACGATTGGATATGCTGTGTAGATCTTCAAGGATGCATATTACCACATAAAAATGGACAAACGCTCAAGAAGATACCTCCGCTTCCGTATAGGAGCCAGTCACTACCTAGTTTCGAGCCCTGCCCTTCGGTCTCTGTACAGTCCCCAGCGTGTTCACAAAATGCATGGCAGTGGTTATCGCTCACATGCGACTTCAAGGATTCCAGGCATTTCCATATCTAGATGACTGGCTCCTTACCACCCCCACCAAGTGTCTGCTGGAAGAAGCCCTGCAGTATCCTCTCTTAACAGCTAGAAACCTGGGAATCGCTGCAAATTGGGAGAAATCCAACACAATCCCAACTCAGTCTTTGGAATTTATAGAGGTACTGTTGGACACGAGAAATTGCACAGCATGCCTTCCAAAACACAGACTTCAGAGAATAAGACAACAAGTTAAACCACTGCTCTGTCACCAAAAATCCCCAGCTCGATCTGTACTTCAGCTATTGGGTCAGTGGTAGTTTGGATTATCATTGTTCCTCTAGCCAGATTCCACATGAGGCTTCTCCATTGGCTCCTTCTCACTCAGTGGTACCCTCTACAACATCCTCTGTCTTTTCAAATAAGTGTAACTCAGAGATGCAAGCAAGATTTACTCTGGTTGATGTCTCGAAATCCCCAACAATGGTCTCGTCCTTTCAACCCCCATCAACCGATGGCCACAGTGACCACGGGTGCCTCCCTGATGCGGTGGGGGGGGGGCTATGTCAGGGTAACTCAGTCCAAGGCCAGAGGCCCTTTTGCATAGCAATGTCCTGGAACTGAGGACGGTGCTTCTAGTATTGCAAGCATTTCACTCCATCCTTCCATCAGGGACTATTGCAATCCAATCAGACAACATGTTAGTGGTCTGGTACATCAACAAACAAGGGGCCACCAGATGTTACCAGTTATGCCGAAATGCCTTGAGAATATGGCAATGGGCGATGGCTCACAACCGCTTTCTGATTGCAGTGCACATTCCCAGGTGCTTCAACGTTATAGTGGACAAATTGAGCAGGTACATTCTACAGCCTCACGAGTGGTCCCTCAGTCCTCTAATAGTGGCAAAAATCTTCAACCGCTGGGGCCAGCCTTGCTGCGACCTGATATTCTTCGTGTTTCACTGTTGCAGTCATTACATTTGAGTAATCTGCTGGCAGGTTGCCCTCAGTCGGCCTGAATAGCAAAGTCTTGGGTCCTGCGTTGGTTGCTGTCTCCTCTTCCATGACATCAGGTCGTCAGGAGTATAAAACATGCAGCTGACACCATTTTATTCAGCCTTTCTTGCCGAGCGGTGCCCGAAGCAGAAGCAGTTTGCAAGTGCCGGTCGCCTGACTCCTGAAATTTTCGCATTCGAGTTTCAGAACCAAAGTCTTAAACTAAAGCTAAGTACCCCATTGGGGAAACATTTTCTTGCTCCTTACCAATGTCAGTAAAAGTTAATAATTGCATTACATAAGGATTTTCATTTGTACTGTATTCCTTGCCTAGGCCCAGATCATAACTTGCCTTTCTGTCGGTTTTGTGCTAGATTTAACCAATGCACTATTGAGCGTCAGTATATTTTTGCTTCTAAATATTTTGGATCCAGATTTAATTATCCTGAAATGTCGTCTGTTAGCAATCCAACTACCGGAGTTCACAAAAAACACAAAGAAAAAGACAGAGACAGACCGTCGTGATCCAAAACTGATGATGAAGCTTCTCCTAAGCCAGTCGCCAGTACTCGGTGAGATGCTTTTGCAGCCCCTGATACCCGCTACTTTTGAGTCGCAGGCCTCTACCGAGACCCATTCAGGGTCCAGTATGCCACGAGATTCTCAGAGTATTGAACCCGCTGATGTCTCTCCCTTGGATGGGTCTGGAGCCGCTGACCTGGCACCAGCTTCTGAGGGTGTTTTCAGGCCTCAACTTTTTTATATTAAACCGATGCCAGCCTCAAAAACAAGATCAAAAGCATCTTCTATGTCTAAAAAACTGATGCATGAGCCACGTGCTCAGGCCCTTATGCCTAAAAAACAGATGATCAAAATGGCTGAGGACTTAATTACCTTGATCAGGGGTTCCCAACCCCCCCCCCCTGCTAAGAGGCCTAGGCAAGGCACTGACTATGAATCTTCAGATCAGGTTTTCATTTCTTCTGATTCCTCTTCTGATCAGGAATTTTCTATTCCACCCTATGAGGATTCTGATGCAGAAGAATCCACCCCATCTGCATCTCCTCCTGAGGATTACTCTTTTGGAGAAATGTTGCATACTTTAAGGGAACATTTCCACTGGGAGAGCCAGGACTTCTCTGAATCAAAAAGAGGCATAGGGATTTCCTTCTTCCTCAGCATAGGCCTTTGGCAGTACCTCCTGTATTAGACATTGTTGATGATGTGTTTTCGGAATCAAGCATGGCTCCTGATTTCCTACCTCAGCCAGACAGATATTACAGGGTTCCTGACTCCCACAAATTTCTATTCAAAAATCCTGCTGCTGATCCTGAGATTATTTCACAGGGTCCCAAGGGTGTAAAGGCCTCTACAGCCAAAAATCCTTCCCCCTCTGACAGAGATTCTAGGGCGCTGGATAGATGGGTAAAGAAGGTTTATACGTCTGCAACCTTGGCAATTAGGGCCTTAAACTGCCAGTTTCATATGCTTAAATATCAACAGCATGTTATGGGCTTACTGAAACAGAAAATGATGTTGATTTCTGATTGTGTGGAAAATAAAGAATTACAGGAATTATTCCATTCAGCAGAACAGGTTGGAAAGCATACTTTGCAATGTGGTTTTGATTCCTTGGAGGCCTCTTGCAGGGCCGCAGTTACTGGATCTGTGATTAGAAGGCATGCCTGGCTCAAGGAGGAAAATCTGCCTGATCATGTTAAAGCTAAATTGTTGGATGCCCCCTTGCAGCATGATACTCTGTTTGGTAATAAGGCAGAAGAGGGAAGAGGTTTTAAAGAAAATGTAAGACAAAGCAAAATCTATGCAAACTGTAAAAGATTTCTTGCAAGTGCAGCCACCCAGGTTCAGTAGGCATTGGCCTACTAAAAAATGGTCCTTTCCTGTGTCCAACAGAGCCACTCAAGGCAAATTCAGGCGCTCAAAAGACTCCAGAAACCAATCACAAGGTTCTTACATGTCAAAGGAATGGGGTTCTCCAAATCTGTAAGAAACAAAGTACAACCCTACAGTAAGCAGTCTCAATGACTTTCCTCTACCTTCACCATGCACTTATCTTTTGGCAGCCCCCTTAGGGGGAAAACTAGCATTTCATGCTGAAAATTGGCGGTTAATTACCCAGGACAAGTGGGTATTAAACATAGTATCCCAGGGGTACAGATTTCATTTTCATAATTTGCCAATTCCAAATGGTTGGCCAGATCTGCCACAAAATCATTGGGCAGAGTCTCAGAAACAAGTTATATCCCTCATTGATATGGGGGCTATTCAACCAGTACCAGAAAAGGAAAAAGGACAAGGTTTTTATTCAAGACTTTTCCTGGTACCCAGAAAAGTCCATGCCTGGCGTCCAATACTGGACTTATCGATTTTGAACACATTCCTGGACATTCCAAAATTCAAAATGCTGACTTTACAACAGCTACTGCCTATGCTGGGCAGAAACACTTGGTTAGTGACTCTAGACTTAAAAGAGCCATACCTGCATATCCCAATAAGGGAATCATGCAGAAGATATCTCCGCTTCAAGGCAGGTTTTTTGCATTACCAATTCTCTGCACTGCCCTTTGGCTTATCTACTGCGCCCAGGGTCTTTACAAAGTGCCTGGCACCAGTAATTGCATTCTGCAGACAAAGAAGCATACAAATTTATCCTTATCTCGACCACTGTCTCATTCAAGTAGAGAACAAGGACACTCTTCTTCAACATCTGGAGTTTGTAAAAAGGCTTCTAACATGCCTAGGGTACACAGTAAACGAAAAGAAATCACAACTGGTACCCTCTCAAATAATTACATTCCTGGGTGCAAGCTTGAATACAACTGCCCAGATGGCGTACCTTACGCCAGACAAGCAAAGGCAACTGACAACATACTTCAAACAAATGGGAACAAAAACCCACTTATCTGCAAGACAAATTCTGCAGGCTTTGGGGTTCATGGTATCCTGCATTCTACTAATTCCATATGCGAAACTGCATATGAGGAAACTACAATGGTACCTAAAAAGTTTATGGAGTCATCATTGTCACAGTCTGGAAACAATGATTCCTCTCATTCCCTGCCTCCAACAGGAGTTTCTATGGGCAGAGACATGTCACCAAAACAAGGGACTGTCATTCACTCTACCCCCTGCCACCCAAACCCTAACTACAGACGCATCAAACTATGCTTGGGGGGCCCACCTGGTGGGGAGATGCATTCAGGGCAAATGGAGCCCAAAACAGATGCATCTGCATATCAACCTGAAAGAGATGCTAGCTGTTCAGAATGCTCTGACAGCCTTCAAGGACTTGCTTCATCCAGGACAACTACTGATAAAGACGGACAACACCACGGTTATGTGGTACATAAACAAACAGGGGGGTACACATTCCTACCCCCTTTTCAGACTAGCCATGGCATTGTGGCACACAGCTTTGACTTACCAAATACATCTTCAAGTGCAATTCCTGCCAAGAAAACAAAATACTCTGGCAGACGACCTAAGCAGAAATCTTATGGACCCGCACGAATGGAAACTGGATCAACAAACCTTCAGCATAACACAGAAATGGGGGAGCCCAGACATAGATCTATTTGCCTCTCCCCAAAATTATCACAGAAAAGCATGGAAAGTGGATGCCCTATCCTTCAGTTGGAAAAACCTATCAGTCTATGCCTTTCCCACTCTGCCTCTTCTCTCCAAGGTCTTACTAAAAGTCAGACAGGAAAACCAAAAATGATCCTAGTTGCTCCGGACAGGCCTCGCCAGCACTGGTACCCAATTCTAAGGAATATATCTCAACTTCCTCCTTGGTACTTGCCTCAAATACCTCATCTACTGTCTCAGCAGAACAATTAAATTCTGCACACTCCTTCAAACTCTGAACCTTGCAGCATGGGTGATCATTTAACTGTTCAAACAACACCTCTCAGTAAATCTGTGATGGATGTCATTTTGGAAGCCAGAAGACCTAGTACTAGAAAATCTTATGCTGATAAATGGAAGAGAACCGACACAGCAAAGCCCAATATTCCTCAGATTTTACAATATTTGACTGAGGTGCTTGACAAAGGCCTATCTTTTTCTTCAATAAAAATCCATGCCTCTGTCATCTCGGCTCATAGCAACACAAGAGCCTCCCCTCTTTTCTCATCCTGTGCTTCTATCTTAGAGGGGTCAAAATTTTAAGGCCTCCCGGAAGATCACCATCTCCTGCATGGGATCTCAACTTTGTGCTGGAAAAATGTACCCTGCCTCCTTTTGAACCAGCAGCTACTGCGGATATAAAATTTGTATCTTGGAAAACAGCTTTCCTCTTGGCAGACACTTCAGCAAGAAAGGTTTCAGAACTACAGGCTGTCATGGCTGTGGAGCCTTTTATTACATTTTACCCGGACAGGGTGTCCCTCAGGACCAATCCTTCTTTTATGCCTAAGGTGGTTTCCAGTGTGGCTCTTAACCAGAAAATTCACCTGCCAACATTTTACCCAAATCCGCAGAACAAGGGGGAGAGGATTCTGCATTCATTGGATATACACAGACAACTAAGATTCTACTTAAACAGGAGCAAATGTCTAAGAAAGTCTGAGCAACTACTGGTAGCATTTACTGCAGGGTCAGAGGGGAAGGCTATATCAAAGCAGACTATTTCTAAGTGGATAAGCCACTGCATTCGTATCTGCCACCTGCACCATGGTAAACCTGTGCCCAATGGGATCAGGTCACATTCCACCAGGGCTGCCTCTGCCTCAGCAGCTTTTCTCAGAGGGGTTCCAACCAAAGACATTCTAGAGGCTGCTACTTAGAGCTTTGTTCATACCTTCACAAAGCATTATCATTTGCGCCTCTTCTCCAAATCCAAGGCAGGCTTTGCCACTGCAGTCCTGCAGGGCCTTACAGCCGCTCCTAATGCTATTTAGTTCCATCCTCCCATCCATAGCGTTGGGATTCTACTCAAATGTAATGACTGCAACAGTGAAACACGAAGAACATAGTACAGTTGTGTACACTTACCATAAATGTAGATGTTCAAGTGTATTCACTGTTGCAGTCCGGGTTACCCACACGCCATCCCCTTTTTCTATACCTTTTCTTTCCTTCACTATATACTAAAGCCTTTGTGGTGTATTTGCTTTTAGATGAAGGTAAGGTTTATGTTGCTAAAAGTGCATTTGCATATATTTCTGTTTATTTATATATATATAAATATATATATATGTATATATATATATATATATATATATATATATATATATATATATATATATATATATATATATATATATATATATATATATATATATAAATATATATATATTTTTTTTTTTGCTCCCCATTTGGGGGGCACCTGACATCTGGCGCAAGAAAACCTGAATAAAATGGCATCAGCTGCATGTTTTATACCCCTGACGACCTGACGTCATGGAAGAGGAGACAGCAACAGATGCAGGACCCAAGACTTTGTTATTCAGGCTGACTGAGGGCAACCTGCCAGCAGATTACCCAAATGTAATGATTGCAACAGGGAATACCCTCGAACATCTACATTTATGATAACTGTACACAACTGTACTTTTGCCTCCCCAACCAACTACAAGTGCAGCAACTACTTTGCCCCAATCCCCCCCTCGGGGAGTCACCAAGGGACGCTCTAGTCCACGCTTGGCCCTTTGGTCTTCTTTATGCCTATCCTCCTCTCCCCCTCATCTCCCCATTTCTAAAGAAATCACGACATTTGAAGAGCAAAGCAATCCTCATTGCTCCATATTGGCCTCGACAAGTCTGGTTTCCCTTCCTCTGGCCTCATCTGCTAGATCAACTGTAGATCCTCAATCCATCCACACTGTTGATCTCCCATCCACATGGTCTTATTCACCCCAATCTAACAACCCTGAAACTGACAGCTTGGTCTCTCCACTTCCTATGATTGCCAGGCATGAAAACCTTTCGTCCCCTGTGCGCAATATTCTTATTGCATCTCATAAATCATCCACCAGAATAATATATCCCAACAAATGGAAGAGGTTTTCTCTATGGGCCGCAGATATGCAAATAGACCCCTTGTCAACCCCGGTCTCGGTGGTATTTGATTACTTATCGCATCTTTTCCATTCTGGGGTGTCTGCCTCTACTATCCATGTACATTTATCTGCCATCTCAAATTTTCATATTGGTTTAGAAGATTCTTCACTTATGTCACACAGACTCTATAAGACTTTCTTGAAAGGGGTTATCCACCTAAAACCTCCCTTTAGAGAACCCGTACAACCTTGAAATTTGGCTTTGGTTCTGCAAGCTTTAACAGCTCCACCCTTTGAACCTGTGTCTTCTTGTGATGTAACATATCTCTTGGAAGACTTTGTTTCTGATTGCAATTACATCGGCCAGACGGTTGCCAGAAATTCAGGCCTTATGCATCAAACCTCCCTATCTTATCTTCCATAAGGATAGGGTATCACTGAGAACCATTTCTTCCTTTTTACCAAAAGTGGTGTCAGAGCGATCTGTCAACCAGTCTTTTGATCTCCCAGTGTTCTTTCCTAACCATTCTAACAAAGAAGAGTATTGCCTGCACTCCTTGGATGTTCATAGGCAAATACATTTTTATCTGGACAGAACAAAATCTACCTGTAAATAACACCAACTGTTTCTGGCTTTCTGGACCTAGACTGGGTCACCCTGTATCAAAGGTTACATTGGCTTCATGGTTGAGAAACTGTATTACCTTTATCTACAACAAAAAACAATCTCACCTTGCCTCATAGTCAAAGCACATTTTACAAGATCTATGGCAATTTCAGCAGCTTTCCATGCTAAGGCTTCCCTCAATGATATTTGCTCAGCTGCAACTTGGGCCAAACCTCTCATACCTTTATTCTTCATTACAAATTGGATTTGACCTCCAGAGGTAGAGCTTCCTTTGGCATCATGGTGCTCAGGAATGTCCTTCCATGAGGACCACCCAGGAATACAGGTAGCTGGGGACTCTGTCCCATCAGTAAGGAATGAACAAAGATTAACAACATCAGATAAAGACGTTATGTCTTACCATAACATTCCATCTGTGTTGTTGATCTTCGTTCATTCATTACTTCCCACCCTCCGTCCCCCTTCAGGAGGTTCTTGGTTGATCTCATGTACTCCTTTCTTGTAGGTCTGTTATGACCAGAGGTAGCCTCTACTTTTATCTATCAACTTCCAAACTCTATCTGAGGTAACAGGGAGCAGAGCACTCTGAGTAGGACCTTGGCTCGAGAGTTTTTGGCTGATGCAAGCTTGATATTGGCCAGCTCGATTCTGTGGATGGAACCGATAACCCTTCAGTAATGAATGAACGAAGATCAACAACACACATGGAAAATTATGGTAAGACCCAAATTCTTTTTCGGTTCAGCGATATATTCACAACCACTTTCATCTGCCTTGTGCCTATGCTCACAAAACTTTTTTTCTATAAGCTTCAGGTGTTAACTTAAAGCATTATAACAAATAATTTTAACAGTATTATAATTTAAGTAATACATTCCGCGATGGTACAGCGGTAGCGTTGTTACCTCACAGCAAGAGGTTCTCCCATTTGATTCTCGGCTTGGCTTGGGGAGTGCCTTCTGTGTAGAGTCTGCATGTCCTCCCTGTGGTTGGGTAGCGTTCGAAAGACATGCGTGCGTAAATGGGCGTGCCTTCTTTGAAGGTTGGGCGTCGAGCTGGCACCTGTGTGTTTCATAAAAATCTACTGCCAATCATTAGCGGACCGGAGTTCCACTGTGGCGACCCCTTACCAGGAAAAAGCCGAAAGATAGATAACATTATAATTTAAGTAATCAGTATCAGACAATTTAGAAACAGGAGCTACAGCTTTACCATGGAGTAAGGGGGTCAGGAACTGTACTCAGAGCCCTTGGTCAACATTATACTGTTTTATTCACTCTTTCAAACATATGAATAAAACTATCAGAATTATGACTCTCTGTAACTTGTGGAAGAAATTTACTGACCTTTTATTGCTTCTGGGGTTTGGTTATTCTGTTCCCCATTACTTCCATGACCCTGGGGAAGAGTCAGCAAAGTGCTTCAACAAAGTATTAGTTTAAGGGTGTGCCACACTTATGCAACCAGCTTATTGTACGTTTTTTATTTTTTATATTGTTTCCCCTAACAGATTTGTTTTTCTATTGAACTGTACAGGTTATAGGTCACATTAAAGTTAGGAAAAGTTTTGAAATGATTTATTGTGGTCTCATTTTTATATCACAAAAAATGGCATTTTCACAGGGCTGTGTAGAGTTTTTATATCTAGTGTGTGTGTGTGTGTGTGTGTGTGTGTGTGTGTGTGTGTGTGTGTAGATGTAATATATCTCTCAGTGACGTTAGAGTTCAAAAACCACAGGAAATGTGTAAAATAACATTGCAGGACAGTTGCAAATAAATAAAGAAAAATATCTAAACTAAGCTTCACTATATTCCTGACTGAATTTAAGAGAATTACTGTAATCTATGAACCTACTAATAGAGCAAGGCAGATGTGAACGGATTTTCAAGTTGTTGTCAGGTCCAAGACAATGCAGGATGCTCTGTCTCACTAAGAGACTTCTCAAATTAATATCTACAATATTACTGCTGGGATAGCTTGCAGAATGATGTCATTTCTTGTCATCTGACTCCTAGTTCCCAGGTGAAATCCCCACTGCTGGAAGCTGATGGTATTTAACATCTACCTGTAAAAATATACAAACAAGGGCTTCTGCTCAGATCTCTGGCAGATGCTGGAACCATAAAACAATTGCATTCCTTTATACATTCAAGACTAGTAATTGGTTCACCCTAAAGACAATACAGAAAGTATTCTAGTACAGACAGTGTTGTCTCTTGCTGCAGTGAAATCTGACAGATACCATCTTTTATGGCCTAGCCATAAAGTAATTTAATTTTAGTTATTTCCTAAAGTTTGCTTGACTGAAGTTAACCTCCTTTATTCCAGTTTCCACTGTTAATTCCAGTAGTGCATGTACATTTCTGTTGTCTTCCAGTAGGGCACACTGCAGATACATTTTAACACAGCAGTTTCAAATACCTTTTTAACACACACCACTGTACAGAGCAGTTTGATATACGCATGACATACAGTTCTAATACATTTTAACACAAGCATCTCATATGACATACAGTTCTAATAAATTTGCAACACCATTATCTTGAATTGAATTAGTTTGATATTTACAAATGACATACAGTTATTTACAAAATTCCAGCTAGCTGTGCTGGTAGTATCTCCTTTCGTCACGCAAGGTATGATTGTTCATTCTTTTTGTTCATAGCATTGTCTTTTCAGATCTCAGCCTCCCTCGCTATGGTGGCAGGAAAGTGCTGAAGGGCTTGGCACCTAAACTTGTCTTGTAGTTGGCTCAGCTTGAGCTGTCTGACAATTTGAGCTTTGGAAATTGGCCAGCTGTTATATCCTTGACAGGATGTTACTCCTGTAGATAAGGCTACTTCAGCAGTGATCATTCAAACATCTACCACTGTGGTAAATTTGCTTACATAGTTGTACTTTCCTACTTGACTGTATGCTGTCATTTGATCAAGATGTTCAGTCATTTAATGAATCGCATATGACTTTAAATCAAACACATGATGAAGTGCTAACCACATGGAATTGACATTATTATTTGCAAATCATTTCCAGTGTAACAGTTAATATCCTCAAATTTCAGTAGCTGAACTGCTAATTCAAATAGCAAAAAAACAAAAAAAGAACGCAACTTCATAGGCTAGATTTCCATAAAAACTTGACATGTAATATTTTACTCACTTTAGGGAATCGCTTATTGATATAGTTAATACTTTGCTAATTTGAGTTTATACTTCTGTCATAGACTTAACACTTCACCATATTCAAAAACATATTTGCAGTTTAAAATGTCATAATTATTCAGTTAAATGAATGCAAAATGTTCTTTACCATATGACAAACACTTTACCTTATCCTTCATTAATGCTGATATTAGCACATCCATAAGATTAATACTTCATGATTTTCTGTAATATTTGTTATAATTATTCCATTTGTAAAAAAATGAGGTGCATAAAATTGTTTAAGCTGTGTTTTAGTAGTTCTACACCAATAGTATTTAGTCAAACTCAAAATTAAAAAAAAAAGGTTTATGCTTATTCATAAGGTTAATACATCATATCCCAATTCAAAGCTAGTATTAACTCAAATTCTAAGCTACTTGAACAGCTTCAGTAAATATTATTATTCAGTCCTATTGTTAGAAAATTTGTATTGCCCCATATTAATTATTAGATGGAGATAAGCAGGTTAGGTGATTTAAGGAGGTATAAGAAGGTGAATGAAGGCTGTTAGGAGAGGCTGTGCCCCAGATAAAGGAGTAAGGACAAAGCCAGGAGACAGAGAAGGAAGTCTTTAAGTAATGGTTTGAAAAGATGAAGGTATGAGATAGACCTGACTGAGCTGTGAATTTTATTCCAAGTTCTAGCTACATGATTGGAATCGACGGCAGCACGTGTTTTGTAGATGGGAAGTAGTTTATCATTTGACCAACGGGAATGGTTTGGTAGATAGTGCTGGAATAATGCACTAATTGCTGGCCAGGCAAATGGAGTATATATGATTTTGTGGGTTAAGATGAGCTGGGTATAAGATAGGTTGTGAGAAAAATTTGAGCCAGTTAAGTGTTTTTAATGCTAAATGCTGGTAGGTCTAGTATGGTGTTTTCAAGCAAATGTGGTAACTTTGTTGTGGCATTGTTCAAGTTTAGAACTAAGTGAGGCTTTTACAAGAGTCTGTCAAATGCACTATTTTGACTTCCACATAGCCCAATATTTCTGATCCTTGCATTCCAAAATTCCGTGTAGTCTCAGATTTTTACCTCTCTGCCTTGTCTTTCCAGTCAGTTGTCGACCTGCCTATTCAGTCTGCTTTGTGATCTCTGCTACCTTTTCATAAACGTCTTGTATTTTGCATTTTAGTAGGTCCCACTGGCATTTGTTGACCATAAGTTCCACAACACCATTCATATCACCACCGGACTGTTTGTCACCTTGGAAACATTTAAGTTGATTAGTGGTGTTTGTGAAGCAGCATGGTCACCTTACTAAGTGTTCTAAGAGTTCTGAAGAAGTTCCATGTAATGATCGGAATGAAAGAGCTCAACTTCATTAAATTACGCATCTTTGGAATAATAATTTGTGTCATTTATTGGTGCAGTAGGATTTGTTAGTTTATGGTTACCTTACTTCTGCTATCACTTCATCACAAAACTGCTCATTCTCAGCTTTCCATTCCATTGTTTTTGTTAGCAATCAGTAAACAAATCTTTAGTCTTTTACATTCTTGAAGCTGTGTCAAGTAAACTACTTTAACTTTTAAATTCAGCAGTTATAATTACCTGAGAAGACGACCAACTTCACCAAATAGTTTGAGAATGCCCTCTCTCTGAAGTAATTTTCCTCTCTTGAGCCCATTTGCTTTATATGACTAAGTTACTGGTTTTGGTGAAGCGAGTTGTGGTGATTCATACCACAACCCTCCTACTACTTTTGTTACAGTGTATGGCTGCTAGAATTGGACACACTACCATCGATTTGACATTACTGTTACCTACCTTACACACTGGGAGGATGATCTAAGCTTTTCTGTAGTCTGTTCCAGCGCTGTGTGTCCATTTATCTTCTCTGACTTTCTTCACTGCACTTTTCAAATGGTCTACATGGTTTAGACTGGGGGCATTTATGATCATTGAGCCCTTTGTTCCTGTAGCCTCTCTAGACATAAATTTCCTGTGAGCTCTCTCTCTCTCGCTAACAGAGAGTGCCTAGCTTTATACCTTTTATTTAGTAAATCTCAGCTGACACCAGCACACCAACCCTGAAGGCCATACCAATTCTTGGATGCAAATATCTCCATCTGTGACTGCTCCCTCAGCCTTGATTCTGGCTGTATACTGGTTAACCTTGCTGCTCAACGTCCATGTTGTATCTGTTATAAATGTTATGAAGAACAGTCTGAGCACTGAATCCTGTGAAATTTTACAGCCGGTTCTCTGTTAAATGCCACCTTACTTGTAGGTTAGATGACTTCTTGTCAACCTATTTTCTCACCACTTTCTCTGTTTTAAGGACCTTCAAAAGTCCTGGATCTTCTCCAACAGCATCCTTTGAGTTCTTTATCAGAGGTCTTGCAGAAGTCACTTGTGATCAGACTCCATTTATAGACTTATGTACTTTAGAGAACTGCAGATGTTCCAAATGTTTGTATTTATTATTATGTTGACTGGATGAGATGGTTGATCCTAATGGACAGTTTTCAGTTGCAATCCAGGCCATAAGCCACTACATTTAAATGAATATTAATAAAAAATGATATAACCATGGAAGTTTACTATAAATAAGTGCACTTAGAATACAGATGAAAAAAATATTAAGTCCAGACCAGAAGCATTTATGTACATTGTGTATCTGAGGAAAATGCACAGTCTCTAAACGTAATTGCCTGTGCATTTCATTCCAAAATGCATTTTCTCCCCTGCATTCCCCAAGTGCGAGTGCTTTGCACACCAATAACTGTATTTTAGATGTTATCTTTTTTTTTTTTTGTATAGGTTCATAGGTGGGTACTAGGCTATCTGCCGAAGGCATTTATAAGCCTAGCCAGAATGTGTTGGCTTTCGTCACCCCCTTAGATTAGTTCACTGTGCCTCTGTCCAGCAGAGCCACTGAAGTGATCCCCAAGGTAAACTGTCTGTTTCCCATCCACTCGTCTAGGTTTCTTTTGAAGAGTGTTAGCGAGGAGCTCTGCCTTATGTAGATTGGGATCTTGTTCCAAAGCATGGGAAGTCTCTGGGACAGGAATCTATCCCTCCAGCACATCCTATTTATTGTTGTGGTGAGGTTTAGATCCCTAGAGCGTGTGGCTCAAGGGGATAAGGTTTTCTTTAGGTGGAGCATGTCCATCAATTCTGGGTTGGATATGGCCTTGTATGTCAGACAGAGATCACCTCTGAGTATGCTGCCTTTCCCTCTGGGAGATGATGTAACATGTATCTTGAGCCTAAATACATGGCTGCAGTGGGTACTGATCAGTCATAACATGAACAAATGTGCAACTTATGCCAAAATGCTCAAGCAAACAATGAGCAGCTGAGTGTAACCCATTGGCTGGTCTAAGTGGATTTCTGTTAGGGTAGCAGAATTATAAAACAGGGCATTTTCTTTAGTGATTTTTGCTGGTTAGTTGGTATGAGCCATTTGCTACTGCTACTGTTCTGTGTATAGAGATTTGCTATATACAAGGGATTAGTTTGAGGCTGTGTTGCAGTATTCAGGTAAAAAGCTTGGGGTCAATGATCTCTAAAAGCTTGGGGTCAATGATCTCTAGATTGTTTCACTCCTTTGGACCAAGTATGGAGAAGATTATGTGGTGAACCCAAGTAATAAAGCGTTAGACATTTTATCATAATGGAGGTTCTTTAAGAAAGCTTCAGTAGAAATACTCTTAGTAAGAGAGGTGCAGTATTTTAAAGTAAGCATTTTAAAGATGAAACTACCCAGCTGGGTCATTTGGTGTAAGGCCAGATGTTATGAATATTTCAGTGACAACTGGCATCTGGTAAGCAGGTCTGAATTACATCCTTTTAATTGGAATCCAGTTCATCAAGTTTGCCCTATGCAAAAGTGGCACATCATTATTTTGGCACCCCCCCTCAACCCACTGTTTGGAGGGCTTCATCCCCCCCACTCAGGTAATGTAAACATTCTTTTGGTTTACATCACGTCTGAAGAAGTGGAGCCATCTTAATGAGTCAGAGTTTTGATGAATTGGACCCAAGCTTTCCCTCTCATCCTGGGGAGACATTATGAAACTTGGCCATTGCAGAGATATGTCCAGTAGAAGACCTAGCTACAGAAACATGTGCAGGGATCTCAAACTACCAGCCCCAATGCCATGTGCTGTCTGAAGAAGGAACTGGCTCCAATTGCAGTTTTGAAAATAATACTGCAATGTGCACACACCAAGGTACAGAATTTTCTTCGAGATAGAAACTTTGTCCCATTACTTTAAAAGTAGTTACAGGACTTCCTGGTGTTCCTGCAATGGAACTTTGAGTCTGTAACATGTGAGTACAGGCTTGGCTGCATTCTTGAAGTTAACTGAATTCACACAGTACATCTTGGCATAGCGGCATTTAGTTCATACTTAACATATCCAACCGGGGGACTTCAGGAATGTCATTTGGTTGATAAAACTTGACTCCCATATGTGTACATATGTATCTATGTATGCATGTGTTTGGAAAAGAAGCAATCCATGTTTCGAAGCAAAAGTATATTTTATAAATACTGTTGCTGATGCAAACAATGGTGACTGTTTTTCCATTTGTCCTAAAGAACTAGTATATTGTTTAGGTGCAGTAAGAAGCTGCAAGCAATAAAGAAAATCCATGTGGATGAAAGAGGAACCCCCTTCAAAATGAGTGTGTGCTGGGCAATTTCATGCTTTTTATACTTCCATGAAGGACTGTGCAACTTCTGGTGAGAACAGGGCTGTGTTTTAAAGGCAGTGTCGTTTCACTTGCAAAATAATATTGGTGGTGCTAATTCTACTTGGTTCAGACTATGCTGTCAATGTGCATTTCCAGCTGTTTGCACATCCATTCGAAGTTAATGCTGACAGCATTCCTAATTCAGATGGAGCTTCTTGACCTGCCGTGCGACAGAGATCTAAAAATGTTTACAGATGCCCTGGAAAATGAGCCCAGGATTGCAGTTAATCATAAAAGTGTACCCCTCCTTTCCAGACCTGCCCAATAACTTGAGGAATACTCTGTGCCTTTCTGTAAGCACATATGCAAGTGAGAAGCTGTTTTGTTCCATGAACTTTAATAAGTCCTAGACATATGTTGACTGAGTGATGACCACCTTGTATCATTTCTCAAGATTTAAGCTTTAGCCTCCATTACGTCTGAAGTAAGCTGACTGTAAGGTGTCTGATGTGAGACACTGATCATATTCTTCTTCTTTCAGCTTTTCCCGGTTAGAGGTCACCACAGTGGATCACCTCTCTGCTCATGATTGGCAGTGGAGTTTTACAGTGTGGAGTTGCCAGCCCGGTGCCCAACCTTCCACCGAAGGCGCACACACTCACACCAAAGGCCATTTAGAGTGTCCAATCCACCTACAGCATGTCTTTGGGATGTGGGAGGAAACCCATGCGACCACAGGGAGGACATGCAGACTCCACACAGAAGGCACCCCAGCTGAGGATCGAACTGGAGGACCTCTTGCTGTGAGGTGGCAATGCTAACCGCTGCATCACCACGGCCGCCGGATGTGAGACACTGATGATGGAGATAAAGCAAGTAGCACAAACAATGTGATTATTTTTTCACATTTTTTTTTCATTTTTCTTCAGTGCAATAAAATACAATGAAAATGTAAAAATGCTATTATAACTGTTGTGTATTTTTTTATTACCATTTGTGTGACCTAGATTCTGTGTACTCACCCTCATCTGGCCCTCAAGCCATGAGTCTGAGACGTTATAGGGAATTATAAGAGATGTAGGAGAAATTAGTGCAACTTTATAGAATTATGTTGTCTTATCTGAGGCAAAGTACCTTCCTCCTTTTTATTATATGGCTGTATGTGCGAGTGTATGCTGAAAGGTTCGGTAATCTTAACATTGAATTTCTCATCTCTCATCTTAGCCGTGTGTATAAGAAATTGGTTGATGGGTACAAGCACTGGTCTTGAGCTCTCGTTTAAGAGAGAGACATTCGGAGCAGGCTTTATCCTTAGATCTTTGGAAGAACACTTTGTGGTTGCAGGTGAAGATGCATGGTGGAGGGGCTATAGATGCTTGTTAGCAGTTTCTTTCTATTCCTGCAAGGGTTCATTATTCATTTACTAATTTTGATATCATCTGGAGAGGTTGCAGAACTTTTGTACTAAACATGACACGTGTATTATGTCAATTGCTATAGAGGTTTCGAAAATAATTCAGTATCCTATGCAGATTTTGGTTGGTGAGGTGCAATTGGTTTAATCTATTTTTTTTTTTATCAAGTCATAGCCACTTCCAGAGACAGGGCTGTCTTGTACCCATCTTGCACAGATGTGTTTCCAACCCTAAAAAGTCTTGTATATAAGCGGCTTTCCATGAGGATACCTTCACAGGAAGGTTTGGTCCCAGCAGTTAAGGAATTTATAAATAGTGAGTACACTGTGCAGGATGTCTGGCATCACACCGTAAGTCAGAACTTCACTAGGGACATTACCTTCTCATGTGTGAAACTGTACATAGGTTCATACTAGGCTATCTGCCCTAGGGCATTTATAAGCCTAGCCAGAGTGTGTTTGGCTTTCGCCACCCATTTTAAATTAATTTTGCTATGCCCTTTTTCGAGGTTAGTATACTGTGCCTCTGTCTAACAGTGACACAGAAGTGATACCCGGGGTAAACCTACGATCTCCCATCCACTCATCAAGATTCCTCTTAAGGAGAGTCAATGAGGGACTCTGCCTAACCTGGACTGGGATTTTATTCCAGAGTGAAGGGATCCTCTGGGTTATTAATCTGTCCCTCCAGCATGTCCTATTTATTTCAATGCTGAGGTTCAGGTCTCTTGAGTGCGTGGCTCGATGGGATTTGGATTTTCTTTTTTTTTTCAAAACAGGTTTATTGTTTTAACATATAAGAGAAATATCATAACAATTTTATACAAGTAATTAAAAATAGGTATTATTATAATATTCAACAAAACAACTAAAGTATTTACAAAGACATCCACTACAATCAGATCAATTAATTAAACTAAAATACCATGCTATTGAAATTAAAATTTTTTTAACAAATTTTGTAAATTATCCCATACAATAAAATAAGATGTTTTTCTATTTGTTCTAGTCCTAATTGTGTTTATTTCCATATGGCACACTATATTCATAACATTTTTAAATTCATTGAACGAAGGAGGTGTATCTGAAATCCAATTTCTAGTTATTATTTTCCTAGCCACTGCTAGAATAGACCATAACAAGGGAAGCTTAACCTTTTTAACACTTTGAGGTACAGGTGTGTTGAATAATATAAGAGATTTAGAAATAATGAAATTATCTGTAAAAAGAGCCTGCAAAAATTCATTAATTGACTTCCAGTATTCTTTCAATTTTATACAGTCATAAAACATATGAGCCCAGTCAGCATTAATTTCTACATTACATCTCTTACATAGATTATTTACAATCATATTTTTATGTGTTAAGGAGATTTTCATGAAGTGTATACTAATTAGCTCCCAATAATCTTTCCATTTTGTGACATATGACTGATCTATTAATAAAGTAATAACTTTTACAATAGAAGAGATAGTATATAAATTAAAGTCTGGAAAAGAAATACCCCTTGAGACCAGCTATTAGTATGTTTCTTTAATGCAATCCTAGGTCTATTAGGTGCCCATAAGAAATTTAACATTAGTGTGTTCAGTTTTTTGATAATTATTTTTGTAGGTGGAAGTATTATTGATTGTATTAAGTATAAAATCTTGGGGAATATTATCATTTTAATAATTGTAAGTCTCTCCTCCATAGTAAAAAACATATTATTCCAGGTATTAAAAAGATTTTGTATATTAAGAAAACAGGTATTATAATTATTATATATAATAGATTTAATATCTTTAGATAGTATTATACCTAAATAAGTTATCTGACCTGAATTGGGTACATATTTAGTAAAATTACTAATGAGAATATTTTTTCGTGTATATATATAGGTAGTATTTTAAAATTCACCATGTTATCAAATAGAGACTGTATAGAAGAATTAGATCCTGCTGATGTAATTAGAACATCATCTGCAAAAAGTTGAATTTTGGATGTTGTATTTTCATCTATTTCAAAACCCTCTATGTCAGTACTGTTTCTGATCAAATTAGCCCAAGGCTCCATTACTAAAGTGAATAATAGTGGAGAAAGTGGACATCCTTGTTTTGTACCTTTAAGAATGGGTATTTTTTGTGAAACATATGTTCCTACCTTAATATAAGCCAACGTTCCTTTGTATAAATGTTCAATTAGATTTACAAATGCATCCGAGAAGTTTGTGCACTTCATTAAGGTAAACAGATAGTCCCAACTTACTGAATCAAATGCTGAACTTATATCAAGACTAATAAGTGTTAAATCTTTCTTTTTCCTATTTGCAAAATCTATTAATGTTAAAGTTCTTCTTATATTATCAAAAGTATTTCTATTTACAATGAAGCCTGTCTGATCTATATCTATAATGCCGGGAATGATTGTCTTCAATCTATCAGCAAAGATATTCATAAACATTTTATAATCAACATTAAGTAATGAGATGGGCCGATATGAAGAACATCTAGTTGGATCTTTATTAGGTTTTAAAATTGGCTAAATAAATGTATATTGCCAAGATGGGGGGGTTATTAACTCAGTTTGGGCCAAAATAAAAACCTTATGTATTAATGAATATGTATTTTTAGAAATGATTTTATATATCTCTGGTATAATACCATTATTACCCGGTGCTTTGTTTGATTTAATCTTATTTATTTGTGTAATAACTTCTGTATATGAAATACTTTTGTCCAATAGTTTAATCTGTTGTTTATTAAGCTTTTATTCATATTTGTGGTTATAAACTCCTTTATTTTATCTTTAGGTTCCATGTTAATATTATTATGGTTAATTTTGTGAAAGTGATTTCTAAATTCATCTAGTATTTCTGGTATACTAGAAACATTCTTCTTTTTCCTTGGAGAAAAGATTTCTTTGATATGGTTTTGTTTATTCAACCTTTTTGTTTTATTTTTAAGTCTATGTAAGTATTTGGGACTTATTGAATAAGACAAAACTTGTATTCTCTAAAGTTATTTTAACTTTATGAGTTAAAATTTCTTTGTATTTCTCATTTAGTTTGTTTATTTCTTCAATAACTTTCTTGTCCATAATATTTTCTTTATTATTATGTTTATAAGAGTCTAATTTACTTTGAATATCTAACAATTCCTTATCCCAAGATTTCCTTTTATTATTATACCATCTGATACTTTGTCCATATAGATATGATTTTAAGGCATCCCAAACATAAACAATGGAGACTTCAGGAGTGTTATTTATGTCTAAAAATGTTTTACTTCTGAAAGTATATATTCTCTATAGTCTTTTAGTTGAGTTAAGTATGCTGGTATCCTTTTGATCTGAACATTATGAGTATTTTTATCATGAATTCAAAAACAATTGAATTATGATCAGATATAGGACATGAAATGATTTTGGAATTAATTAAATCTGTTACCATCTGGTTAGAAATAAAGACCCTATCTATTTTTGAATAAGTTTTGTATCTGTTAGAAAAAAAGGTGTATGGTAATGATTTTGAATCTATCTGATTATTAATATCATTCAAATGATAAGAATTAGCAAAATCCTTTAAATGTTTTGCATTAGATGTAATTCTTCTCTTTCCTATAGTGGTAGTATCACTTTCATGTAGTATACAATTAAAGTCACCAGCTAAAATAATATCTCCTATAGAGAATGATATGATCTTATCAAGATGATGTTTCACTGTATTAATACCAATTCCAGGTATCCAATGTACATTAATTAAAGTGCAAGTCTTCCCATTAATTTGTATTGTAACCATACAAAACATTCCTTTGTCATCCTGATAAGACTTAATGGTTTTAGGAATGGGCATACTTTTATTCCATAAAATAGCCACTCCTCTTTTTTTCTGAGTGTGCTCTGAACTAACCAATACTGTATATTTGTTTGTGGCTAGTATCTTTTTTCAAGAGATGGGTTTCTTGTAGAAGACTAAGTTGGCCTTATGTAAATTAATGTATCTTATTAGGCTTGCCCTTTTACATGGATTATTCAATCCATTAATGTTTAAAGAAATTCCTTTTAAAGATGTCATTTGGCATTTTTAAAACTTAAGAATCTTATGATCAAAATAACAAATAACAAGATAAGTAATGTTACATCTCCTCCTTTAGGTGTACCTTTAAATATAGCTGTATTTATTGAATCTCTTATGGGATTTCGTATAGGATTCAATTTTGTTTGTAGTGACAATGAATGTACAAAATATATTGTGGATGTCAAAACTATATACAAATAACAATGAACAAGTGAAAATAATGTAAGGATTAAACCTTGCATCCAGCCTGAGTTATAAACTCCAACTTAGAGTAGTATTTACCACTCAAGTTAACCCCTACCCTAAGCAGCAGTACGTCAGCTACCACCTTATCAATTTAATACTAGTTATATTTAACTGAAGTTAACAGTTTTCAATTCAATTATCTAGCAAGACAGGACTACACATTTGGTAAAACAGCATCATATAAACTAAAATAAACCTTTTTTTTTTTTTTTTTAAACTGTTCATACTACTATATACATCCATGTAATATAAAACACTTGTATTCAAATAGCATTCAAATAATCTTGATGTTAGAAATCAAGAGGAGAGAAAAATAAGTTCTAACATTCATTTAAATCAAAAACTTTGGCTAATATGATTCAGACATTACATATATTAGGATGCATCTATTTTCTGTCATGTAAATACAGTTAACAGCTTCCAAAAAACCTTGAATTGCTTGTATATGAGCATTTACTCAAACTCATTATTGCCAATAGAATAAAATATTGTATTCATAGAAATTGTTATAAATCATACTTCATAGTTAAGCAGATTCTCAGAAACATTTATATACATATCTACATACACACACATACACACACACACACATATATATATATATATATATATATATATATATATATATATACATACACACACACATACACACACATATATATATATATATATATATATATATATATATATATATATATATACACATGCATACACACACACACATACACATACACACACACACACACACACACACACACACACACACACACACACACACACACACACACACACATACATATATATATATATATATATATATATATATATATATATATATATATATATATCTGATCTCACTGAGTTGTATCTTTACTGAGCACCATCTTACATTGCTGTCCCTTCAATAAATCTGTCTGCTTTATACAAAATAATGCACAGCAAACACATTTTAGTAGCCAGATTATACAAACATGCTATACTACTGCTTTAAAATGTATCACATGACAGTTTCTTCCAGTATAGAGTTATAAAATTATTTATGCTTGTCAATCAGATGAATTAAATGAGTTATAGTAATGTATATGTTTGGGACATAGGTTTTTAACACATGTTATTAATCTGCTATTCCTGTATCTGTGATGTGTCAGTGTGATATCTAGGTCAAAGGTGAGACCAGCTGCTTTCAGCTTCTCTGTGAGAATTCTGAGAGTTGAAGCTTTTGAAGTAGCTCATGGACACTGTGCATGAGACAGCCCACATCCCAGATTGTCTCTCAACATTTTGGCGGGAAACTTATTAAAAACTAGTGACAAACATTCATTTAGCAGTGTAAATGCATCTAAACATGACAAAACCTTCACAATGCATTCTACAGGTTATTACAGACTCTATGTAAGTGAAATCAAGCCCAAAATTATTAATAAGTAACAAAACTCAACATTTTTGTCCCAACTCAACTCCTATGCAAATCTTATTATTTACTGTGTCTATATGATCAAAAGCATTTCTATATATTAATAAAGAAAAGAGAGTAGAAAGTAAAAGGGTGTAAGGCAGAAATAAAAAAAAATGTAAGAGAAAGCTATAAGAAGTATATACAATAGAATGTTACTTACTGTTTATATTAATAGAGTTAAAAATAAAACATATTATTTACTATTATTTAGTTCTAATTATTATTAGTTAAAGCATGACAGATTATTTACAAACAAGCATAAGCAGTGTAATCAAGAAAGTATAATTAGGAATAGCATTTGAAGAACATATAAACTTTTAAAGGAAAAAAAAATGTATCAAATTACTGACCTTATTTTTCCTCTTCAGAAAGAGAAACAAGTTAAATCACAGCTTGCCATTAAATCTCCAGATATTTTGACTAGTTATGAAACAAAACATTTCTTTGCACACAGAGAATAACTTTGATTAAATCTTTTCAAAATATTTGTTGCTTCTTGGAAATGCAGGAACTATATTTAAAAAGATTAATAATAAAATAAAATGATGAGAGAGAAAAAAAAACATAGTACAAATCATTTGGTTTTTAGTCTCTTCTTCTTCTCTGAAGTCTTCCACGAAGTTTCAGTTGCCAGTCTCTTTAACGAAGGACTAGCCCATTCCATTTCTTCTATTTTTTCCAAAATCTTATTTTTTTGATAAACAGTAAAGCAGAGTCTAAGTCATCGAAAATTTTAGGACCATCAGGAAGGAAGATTTTAAGCTTGGCAGGAAACAGAAGGTATGTTTTAAACTGTGCTTTTTAAGCTCCCTTATTAGTGGCAGAAAAACTTTTCTTTTAGCTAATACCATGGAAGAATAGTCATTGTCAAAACGCACAGTTGTTTCATTAATCTTAACAGGAGCTTTAGCCCAAGCAGATTTAAGAACCATCTCTTTATCAAAAGATGATAGAAATCTAACTATAACTGATCTAGGATAGTTTTTGTTAGAGTTAGTATTAGCTTTAGATCTATGTGCTCTTCGATACCAAAAGAGAATGCTTCTGGTAAATCTAAAGTTTTAGGGAGCCATGTTGTTAAAAAGAAGTAATATTGTTACCTTCAATATTTTCTGGCAGTCCAAAAATCCTAATGTTATTGCGCCTAGATCTATTTTCCAGGTCATCCAGCTTTGTTTGTAAATGTGTATTTTGTTTCAGCAGAAACTCAATGTTGATTTACTCTTCTTGTATTCTATTTTCCATGTCATTCACAGCTTCTTCTATGCCTGTCATCTGGATCTTCTGTTGTTGCAGGTCCATATATAACAAGTCTATTTGTTTTGTAGTTTTTTCTATGAAAGTGTCTATTTTAGTATCCATTTTGTCCATCTTAGCAGTAAGTTGCTGGACTATAATTATCAGAGACTGAAGTTCTTTCTTGATGCTGGAGTCTTGAGAATTTGTCTTACTGGAACTCATTTCAGACTGATAAACTGACAGGAAAATTTCCAAAGTAATTTCTGACAGGAATATTATTAAGATTTCCTTTCTTTTTTAGATATAGTTCAAGAACTATATAAAACAAACATATTTAGAAAGAAAATTACTTCAAAAATAAATTTTTTAAGTAATTAATTCCTGTCAACGTAATGAAATTGGTGGAGCTGAAGAAATCTGCTGCTATCCTGTGTTCATCCTTGGCCACGCCCCAATTGTATTCGGGATTTGGATTTTCTGAGGTGCAGCATGTCCATTAATTCCGGGTTGGACATGGCTTTATACGTCAGGCACAGATCGCCTCTGAGCAGGCGGTATGCCACTGAGTAGAGCTGGAATTTCTTTAACCAGGCAGCATATGGCATCTGTTTGAGCCCTTTGATCCTCTTGGTGAGGTACTTTTGGGGTCTTTCCAGTTGCAGGTGTCTGGTAAGGTACATCCCAAAAGGAGTATTGTACTCAACTATGGGCCTGATGAGGGATGAGTAAAGAGGCACGGTTACCTCCCCTGATCTAGATGTGAATCCCTTCACGATTAGCTGGGCTATATAAAATGTTTTTCTAACCACTTTGGCCATGTGGTTGGCAAATGAGAGATTGCTATCAACTTGAGTCCCCAGGTCCCTAATTACTTCTTCTGTACTTAATGGCTTACCACCTATGTGGTAATTTTGTGGGCACTTTGTTTTTGCCAAAGGGGATGATTATACACTTTTTGGCATTTAGCTTGAGGCCATGGCTCTGGCACCAGTTGTCTGTTTCTATGAGGCCCTTTTGGAGGATGCTTGTGTCTGCTGGAGAGTCGATTATGGTGCCCAGTTTGCAGTCATCTGCGAACTTGGTCAGCCACAATCCTTCCATGTTGGCCTGTACCTCCGAGAAATATATACTGAACAAGAGAGGTCCCAGGACTGAGCCTTGTGGGACGCCACTTCTAACTGGTTTGGAGTCTGACATGGCTCTAGCAATTCTAACCATGTGGGTTCTGTCCTTGAGCCAGGTTGCAACCCCTCTAGTGACATAGGGGTTTATATTTAAGCTGGTGAGCTTATCTATAATGCCCGAGTGGGGTATTGTATCGAAGGCTTTTGCGAGGTCCAGGTAGGCTGTGTGGACCACCTTCCCCTCATCAATGGCCTTGGTGACTGTTTCAAAGAAATCAACCAGGTTTAAGAGGCAGGATCTGCCCTTAACCAAGCCGAACTGGGTAGGATCCAGTGTCTGTAGGTCCCCAATATCTTTATTTATGAGGTCCATGATGATCCTTTCCATAGCTTTGCAGACCAAGCTAGTCAGGCTTATGGGGCCTTAGTTTCCAGGATCCGTTGAAGCACCACCTTTGTGGAGAGGACCACTGTTGCTGTACGCCACTCTTTGGGTACATATCCTGTAGTAAGGCTGAGATTGAACAGTAGTTTTATGTTTGGGTTTAGCTCTTCTTGGAGTTCATGTAGGTCGCAGCCCGGGACACCATCTGGTCCCATTGATGCTGTGTTTTTTGCTTTGGAGAGGGCAGCTCTTACCTGAGAATCTGAGATGTTAGAGGGGCAGCACTCTGCTGGGATAGATATTTGCCCTTTTGGTGGGGAGGAGGGAGAAGTTTGCGCTGATCCTGTCAGCTAGGATGTTGGCAATATCTGTGGGTTCGGTGTATTTTTTGTCATTTTGGACTAATTATGAGCATATCTGGGAATTCCCACCCAGGTTCCTAACATAACTAAAGAAAGCCTTGTGATTATCCTTAGTGTCCTGTGCAATTTTTCTCTCAAAGCTGGCCTTAGACGATTTTATGAGTGCCTGTAGTTTTTGCTAATACTGATCAGAGATGCCTTCCCTTTTTGGGATTTTGCTCTATCATGTAGTAGCTTCCTCATTCTATTGTATAGTTTATTTATGGCTGGGGTCCACCAGACAGGACGTCTGCCTTTGGAGGATTGGGTCTTGGTTTTATTTGGGATTGCATGATCCATGCATTCCTGAAGGTGTTCATAGAATGCGTTTATAAAGGATTCTGCAGTCTGGGCCGTATTTTCCACAGGCCCGGGGGCTTTGAAGGATTCCACCTCGGTTTTGAGGAGTGTGAAATTTGATTTAGAGAAGTTTTTCACTGTGGTTTTCAGGGCAGGGGGTGGAGTCGGGATGTGAATATCCAGTGAGATTAGTTTATGGTCTGATCTTACCAGTGAGGGATACACTTCTGGTCTGGAGCATAGAGTCCCCATGTTGGTGATGATCAGGTCCAGTATGTTTTCCCCTCATGTGGGAGTGGTAACAAGTTGTTCCATAGCATTTGAGTGTATAAATTCTAGAAACCTTTGGGTTAGGGTGTTGGAGCTAGAGTAATGCTCCCAGTCTATGTTTGGATAGTTGAAGTCGCCCAATATAATGGTGTTTGGAGAGACCTTCATATTTTCCAGTGTTCTCAGGAAGGCCTTGTGGGGTTCCTGGGTTTGGGAGGGTGGTCTGTAGCAGGCTATAAACTGGAAGGCAGTTTTACCCACTGTTAGTTGCACATGGATAGTCTCTGATGCTTCGTGCTGTGCCACCAACCTGGAGGTGTGGGTATCCTTGACGAATATTGATACTCCCCCTCCTTTTGTGGTTCGGTCCAAGTTTTGGGGCTGAAAAGCATGGTATGAGGTATAACCTGGTAGTGTTGTGGTGCTCTCGGGAGCCTTGAACCAGGTTTCTGTTACTGCACAGATATCCATGTTCTCCATGCTAAGGAGAGTTTCGAGTGCATGCATCTTGAGGTTTAGACTTCTGGCATTGAGTAGCATTACTCTTAGTTTCTTATCCCTTGTGATACCTATGGAGGTGGGTTTGTCTTTTGAGCCTTGCCTAAAAAAGGCACTATGGAGGTAGCAAGAGCCTTTGCCAATATCCGAAAGCCCAGGGGTGACAGGTGCAAGCCGTCCCTAGTGAAGCATCGTGGCTTATCGAGCATGTCATCCCAGGCTGGCAAGCATTGGATCCCCTTTGAATGACACCAATACTTAAGCCAATTGTTGAAATTGATCATCTTGTCTTCATATTGTGGCATCATTCTTGGTGAGGGTAAGATGCTACTCAAGGTCAGGGTCATACCGGCCTGGGCTACATGCTCAGAGAGCTCCTCTATGTCTCTTTTCATGTAGTCCAGGGAGGTACGTCTCAGGTCATTCACACCAGCATGGACAATGACTGAGTCATATTTGTAATTGCTTTGGAGTGACCTGAGTGCTTGTGTTATGTGGCGGATCCTAGTGCCCGACAGGCAGCTCACCGTGACCTTCTCCTTGTTCTGCCTGGTGAGCAGGACGTCAGTGTGCCTGACGATAGAGTCACCTATTACAAGTGTATCAGGTGTGTTGTTTAGCCTTAAGGGCTGTGACTGTTCGGCACACTGGCTTTGTGAGCTATGTGTTGCACGTGTTTTGTTTTGGGATAGCGGTTGCTTGGGTGTCTGCTTTGGAGGTCTCTGCTGCTTAGCCAGATTTTTATTTAGAGCCTCCGAGTATGTTTTTGTGTGTTTATGTGTTTGGTTTGCTGTCATGGTAGGTCTATGTGAGACTGGAATTGTAGTGAGTGTGGTTTCCTTCTCCTCCTGACTGGTTTCGCCAGTACTTTGTTGAGAGAGCTTTGCCTCCAGTATGGCTATATGGTTGTATCTCTCACATGTGTTGGAATTTGTTGGGAGGAGGAGTGGGTTGTCTTTGTATATGAGGCAGTTGCAACATTGCCTCAAGATTCCCAGATTCACCAGCTGGACCGGAGAGGAGATTGACAATTGACCTTTGAACATGCTAGAATAGTATTGGGAATTCCTTTATAATTGAAAAAAAAAGGGCCAATCGGGAACAAGGTACTCAAGGGGAGTTTGTGGGGGTGTAGTGCTTTTAATTTTTTAGTGCTGACTTGTATAATTGCTTTAGTGAGCAAGTGCCAGGTATCTTAAATGCAATGTGTTACAGGTAACTTAAATGCAAAAACGACAAACAGTAACGTTCTTTCAAGTGAAACAAGGAAATAAGTACAGTAAGCAATGCAGATATCACTAGGGATCCACAGAAGCACTGAAAAGCCACATTTTAGGTGGAATTAGCGTTTCAGGGAAATAACAAGCAAACAAACAACAAGCATACAAACAAAGCTAGATTCAGCAGGCCTGAATCTAGTCTATGCTACAAGCAAACAAGGTGTACCAATTTCAGTAAGAAACAGTTCAAATATGCAGGCACTATAAGCCTTTAACCAGAAATTCCCAGCTCAGAAGGGTAGAGTCCAGCCTCTCCTCCCACAAGAGTGCAGACCACGAACCTTCTTAATGTAAAATAACTGGCCTGAAGCCCAAGTGCTTAAACCAGAACTAATACACTTTTAAGAATAACAGACACTGAGCCCTCAATCAGCAGTTCCCAACTTAGAAGGATGTAAGCTACCTGTCCTGCCACCACAGTGCAGGCCACAAACCTTCCTAATGTAAAACAACTGGTCTGAAGCCCAAGTGCTTAATCCAAACAACTTAGAATGATAGCTACACTTTAATCAAGTTACTACCAAGCAGTAATAAATACAATTGAATACTTTAAAGAATGCTTGGATTAGTGCTCAAGTTATACAAACAAAGCTAGATTCAGCAGGCCTGGATCTAGTCTGTGCTACAGCAAACAAGGTGTACCAATTTCAGTAAGAAGCAGTTCAAATATGCAGGCACTATAAGCCTTTGACCAGAAATTCCCAGCTCAGAAGGGCAGAGTCTAGCCTCTCCTCCCACAAGAGTGCAGACCACGAACCTTCTTAATGTAAAATAACTGGCCTGAAGCCCAAGTGCTTAAACCAGAATTAATACACTTTTAGAATAACAGACACTGAGCCCTCAATCAGCAGTTCATTAACATGATTGCTAGGGGCTATGGAAATTGTTTGGAGGGATAGAAGTGCCTCTTCTGTCATGACCTGTTGGTGTATGCAATAGATACTTTAATCTGCTTCTGCTGTTGGAAACTGGATTGAGGATTTCATTGTTTTATCCATTTGTGTTTTCAAGCTGTATATGGCCATGTAATGTTTTTACCTGGTATAGTACATCTCTTGACTAAAATTTCTTGTATTAAGTATGACGTGTTGTAAATTGTGAATGGTTTCTTCAGGACTTGATGGCATCTCTGTGCTTAATTGCAGAATGAATGAAAACAGGCAGAAAATTGCAAAGGAGAAAGGGATTTCATTGTTTTCCAGACAAAAATCTGTTCCTGTAAAACTGGTGCGTGCAAATTGCAGGCCGTGTATGGAGGCTAGGGAAGGGTGTACATACATACTGTTACCATACATTTAGTCTGTTCACTACCACTGTTAAGTATTGTATATTTAAAGTATTTTACTTAAGAAAAATGCTATATAAAAGATATTTTTTTGCGCATGGCTCCCCCTCTTTTGAACCGTGTCCATCATCCTGTCAGTCCTGCCTCTTCAAACCTGATCTCTTGCATTTCAGACTGTTGGACAAATCTGAGTTGCCAGTACATGTTGGTTGTGCTGATGAGGGAGGACTGAATAGTTGAGGGTTAACTGCCATTCCTAATTTGGTAAAAGCTGGACTTCCCTTTCGGAGGAGCTTTGCCTGGTAGATGTTAGGGACTGATCTTGAGTACAGAAGTGTAGCGCTGCAATGCTTCACACAAATCTTTAACTCTAGTGCAGCACTTGCAACCAAGCCTGTGTTATGGCATCACAAAGACAGATGAGAAGGACTTACTAGGTAGCTCAATATCTCATCCCCCACATGCAGGTAAGAAGTCTGGTCATGATTCTGGCTTTTGGTGTATTTCAAAGCAACTGTAGGTCCTTTTATCTGTATAGGGAATACCTCAGCCCTTTAATCTGTGGGAATACTGCCAGAGTAGGAGGATGAAATGTTCTGATGAGTGCTTCTGAAAAGAGGCCTGAGGTCAACAAAATGAGTGGCCAAGAATTAATATAAAA
This sequence comes from Protopterus annectens, assembly GCF_019279795.1. NCBI lineage: Eukaryota > Metazoa > Chordata > Ceratodontiformes > Protopteridae > Protopterus > Protopterus annectens. The sequence goes on from NC_056739.1 coordinate 1,058,985,010, forward strand.
CAATTAAATTATATTGTCTGTGATTTTTATGCTCTTCCGCTTGACTTGTTGATTTTCAAGCTGTAGCAGATATGTGACACCATCCATACTAGGTACCAGTCAGGATCACTACCATTTTAGAGAACCGAAATGAATGTGCTGTGGTCACATGAGCTCTCTTGCACATGTCATTAGTATCTTGTATCCTTAGACTGTGACCTTTGTTGCATGGCATCACTAACTCCTACTTCCAGTTTTTTAGAGAGCTGGCATAGACTTGTTTCTCATTCCTGTTTTGTCCTACTGGCTAGCAATCACATCCCTTCCTGAATCCTACTTAGTAGCAGGGGAGACGTGTGCTGTCCCTCTCAGTCACTGGGCTAGCCTCTAGTAAATGTTGCAGCTGGATGTGATGGGTATATGTTTTTTAATGAGGAGGCAGCAGCAGTAGAAATTTGACTATTACATTTATAACCACAACACTGGAATACAGTAGAATGAGTGAAACTATCAGACATAAAGTGATGTTGACAGAACTACAGATGGTAAAGAAATTGATTCTTTTTGCCTCTCTTTTACAGGCTGTGTTTGGCTTATGGTGGGTCTGATGTTACAAGATGTTTTTATGCACTAATGCAGCGAGCTGGATTTCCTTACAGAGAGTGTCACTTGAGCAGCAGAATGGACTGTCTTCTGCTCCAACAACTTAAAGAGACACACTGCCATCTAGACCAGGTTGGGTTTACATTTCATTTCTCTTAAAAATGTATTTTGGTTTTGGAGTAGCTTTGAATAAAAAAGAAAGAGTCAAGAAGCAATTTCCTGTAGACAAACTGCATTGCAGCCCATATAAACTGTTAAAGTAGGAGGTTTACATTAGATTTTATTAGAAATTTATAAGAACTACCTTATAAAAATTGTATATGAACTTTCTAGAGTTTTGCAACTATTTAAACCTAAAAATCGGTCATATCTTAAGTGTTTAACTTAAGTTTACTTGCACTGTCTATTGTCCCTGAGCCCAGGTCATGGCTGAAATAGGTCTGTGCACCAGTCCATCTACCAAGTTGCCAAATAGTAAATACATTAAATAAACCCTGGATTTCCATTTTATCCTGTCTCATCTCTTTTAAAGCTATGCAGTGGATGTTCATTATGTTTTACTGCTGCAGTCATTACACTTGGTTTATCCTGCCGTCAGGCGGTCCTGCAGTCGGCCAGAGTTCCAAAGTCTTGGTCCGGCGTCAGTTGCTGTCACTTCTTCCCTGATGTCAGTGCGCCAGGGGTATATATGATGCAGCTGAAGTCATTTTCTTCAGTTTTTCTTGCTGCGTGGTGCCCGAAGCAAAAGCAGTTCGCAAGTGCCGGTCGGCCGACTCCTGAGATTTTCAATTCGAATTTCAAAACCGAAGTCTTCAATAAAGCTAAGTACCCCGTTTAGGAAACTTTTTCTTGCCTCAGACCAATGTCAGTAAAAGTTAATAATTGTATTTCTTGTGGGAAGCAAATACTTCATAAGGATTTTCATTCTTACTGTATTCCATGCCTAGGCCCAGACCACGATGTCACTAGTTGTCGGTTTTGTGCTAGATTTAACCAATGCACTATTAAACGTCGGTTTGATTTTGCTCGCCATTACTTTGGCCGAAGGTTCAATTACACCATGCCATCGGAAGAACCGATACCGGAATACACAAAAAACGCAAAGACAAGGATAAGGACAGGCATCCGAGGCCCAAAACTGACGATGAAGCCTCTTCTAGGCCAGTCGCTGATTCGCCAGTTCTCAGTGAGGTGCTTTCGCAGCCCCTGACACCTGCTACCTCAGAGCCACAGGCTGCCTCCGACTCCCACGTGGAGATGTCTAGGCCTCTGGAAACTCAAGGTACTGGGCCTACGGAAACTAACCCCTCAGATGGGTCCGGAGCCGCTGAGCAGGCATCGGCTTCAGAGGGTGTTTTCAGACCTTCACAACTTACCATTAAAGATACAGCCAATTTTAAATCTCCATTAAAGACAAAGAAGCAAGTACAGCATTCACCTGGACAGGCCTCCATGCCTAAAAAACAGATGCTTAAAATGGCCGAAGACTTAATTACTCTGATCAGGGGTTCCCATCCCCCTCCAGATAAAAGGCCTAGGCAGGATACAGACTATGATTCCTCTGACCAGGTTTCCATTTCTTCTGATTCCTCATCAGACCAGGGATACTCTTTACCCCCTATGAGGACTCTGATGCTGAAGAATCAATTCCTTCAGCCTCTCCTCCTGAGGATTACTCTTTTGGGGAAACTTTACATACCATGAGGGAGCATTTCCACTGGGAGGGCCAGGATTACTCAGAATCCAAGAAAAGGCTCAGAGACTTTCTTTTATTGCCTCAGCACAGGCCCCTTGCTATTCCGCCAGTGTTAGATATTGTGGATGATGTGTTCTCTGAATCCAGTTTAAATCCTGATTCTTTGCCCCCTGCTCCAGTCAAGCCAGACAGGTACTACAGAGTCCGTGACTCTCACAAATGTCTTTATAAAAACCCTGTTGCTGACCCAGAAACTATTTCCCAGGGTCCCAAAGGGGTAAAGGCTTCCACAGCTAAAAATCCAGTTCCCTCTGACAGGGATTCTAGAGCATTAGATAGATGGGGGAAGAAAGTTTACACTTCTGCAACTTTAGCAGTAAGGGCTTTAAATTGCCAGTTTCACATGCTTAAATACCAACAATATTTAATGTCTCTGTTAAAACAGAAAATGCTTACAAGTTCAGAACATCCTGACTATAAGGAAATGCAGGATTTATTGCATGCAGCTGAACAAGTGGGAAAACACACTCTGCAATGTGGTTTTGATTCATTAAAGACTTCTTGTAGAGCAGCAGTTACAGGATCTGTGATACGAAGGCATGCTTGGTTAAAAGAACCAAGTTTTACCTGATCATGTTAAGGCAAAATTATTGGATGCTCCTTTACAGCAGGATATTTTATTTGGTGTTAAGGCAGAAGAGATATTAAAGAAAATGGAGGATAAGGCAAAATCTATGCAAACAGTGAAGGATTTCTTACAGGTACAGCCATCACGATTTAGCAAAAATTGGCCCTCCAAAAATTGGTCCTTTCCAGTGTCAGACAGACCACAGAGGCAGATACAGATGCCCAAGAGGCAGATCTCAGCCCCAAGGCTCTTACAGACCACAACAGTGGGGTGCTTCAACCCCAAAAGGAGGGGAAGACAAGTCACAACCTTATTGGAAACAGTCCCAATGACTTCCCCCTTCAAATGCCAAGCACTTACCTTTTGGAAGCTCCCTTAGGGGGAAAACTAGCACTTTTTTTTTGCAAAATTGGCATACAATCGCCCAAGACAAATGGGTTCTGAATATTGTGTCTCAAGGTTACAGGCTCCCCTTTCACACAAAGGAATCCAGACCTGCCACCAAATCAATGGGCAGAGGCACAAAAACAAATTACAGCCCTCATGGACATGAGAGCTATTCAAGAAGTGTCACAACAGGAACAAGGACAAGGATTTTACTCAAGACTTTTCCTGGTCTCCAGAAAGGACAAAGCCTGGAGATCCATACTGGGCCTTTCTACTCTAAATACTTACCTGGATGTTCCGAAATTCAAAATGTTGACTCTTCAGCAGCTTCTTCCCATGCTGGGCAAGAAGGCTTGGCTTGTTACTTTGGACCTCAGAGGCATACCTGCATGTCCCTATCAGACAAAATTGCAGAAGATACCTCAGATTCATAGCTGGTTCAATGCATTACCAATTCTCTGCACTGCCCTTTGGCTTGTCTACTGCGCCCAGGGTCTACACAAAATGCATGGCACCAGTAATTGCATTTTGCAGACAAAAGGAATTCAAATATACCCATACTTGGACGACTGCCTTATTCAAGCAGAGAGCAAGGACATTCTTCTAAACCATCTGGTGTTTGTAAAAAGATTGCTAATTTGCCTAGGGTACACAGTAAATGAAAATAAGTCAAAATTAGTGCCCTCACAAGAGATAATATTCCTGGGTGTCAGCTTAAATACAACGGCCCAAATGGCTTATCTCACGCCAGACAAGCAAAGGCAACTGACTCAGTACTTTCAATTGATGGCAACAAAAACCCAACTCCCTGCAAGAAAAATTCTGCAGGCCTTGGGGTTCATGGCATCCTGCATACTACTAATGCCATATGCCAGACTGCATATGAGGAAATTACAGTGGTACCTAAAAGTGTTTGGACTCAACACTTGTCACAGTTTGGAAGCAGTAATTCCACTTATTCCCTGCCTACAATAGGAGTTTTGATGGTGGGCACAGGCACGTCACCTCAACAAGGGACAGCCTTTCACTCTACCCACAGCCAGGCAGACACTAACAGATGCTTCGGATTACGCCTGGGGAGCACACATGGCAGGAAAATGTATTCAGGGCAAGTGGGCCGCAGATCAACTGCATCTTCACATCAATCAAAAAGAGATGCTAGCTGTACAAAATGCCCTAACAGCTTTCAAGGACCTTCTACATCCAGGACAACTATTACTAAAGACAGACAACACCACAGTTATGTGGTACATAAACAAGCAAGGGGGCACTCATTCTTATCCCCTCTGCAGGCAAGCCATGACCTTGTGGAACACACCTCTAACCTACCAAGTTCATCTGTAAGCACAATTCCTGCCAGGAAAGAAAAATACTCTGGCAGACGACTTAAGCAGAAACATCATGGATCCTCACGAGTGGAAATTAAATCCACAAGTATTCAGCATGATAACACAAAAATGGAGGAGCCCAGACATAGATCTTTTTGCCTCCCCAATGAATTGCCAACTACAGAATTTCTGCACAAGGACTTACCACACACAAGCGTGGAAAGTGGATGCTCTCTCGTTCATCTGGAAAATCCTAAAAGTTTATGCCTTCCCACCACTGCCTCTCCTTTCAAAGGTACTCCTAAAAGCCAGACAAGAAAAGACAAAAATTATCCTGATTGCCCCAGACTGGCCACGCCAGCACTGGTACCCAGTCTCAAAGAACCTAGCTCAAGGCCCACCATGGATTTTACCTCAAATTCCGCATCTTCTGACACAACAAAACAATCAGATCCTGCACAGCCAGCTCAAAACCTTAAACCTGGCTGCATGGCAGATTACTTAGTCAAGCAGACAACACCTCTCTCTAAAGCTGTTATGGATGTCATTTTGGAGGCCAGGAGGCCTAGCACCAGGAAATCCTATTCCGAAAAGTGAAAGAGATTCTGTACCTGGAACCAGGCTCAAAGCTTTGACCCTCTTGTCCCAAATATTCCTCAGATATTACAATACTTAACTGAGATGCTGGACAAAGGCCTATCCTTTTCATCCATTAAGATCCACGCCTCTGCCATCTCGGCTCATTACAACACAGATACTCCTATTTTCTCTCATCCATTGCTAAAACAGTGCCCCAGAGGGGCTAAAAACATAAGACCGTCCCGCAGAGCACCAACACCAACTTGTGACCTCAATTTCGTCTTAGAAAAACTAACTTTACCTCCTTTTGAGCCAGCCAGTTCAGCAGAATTAAAATATGTGTCATGGAAAACTGCTCTGCTTCTGGTAATAACCTCAGCACAAAGAGTCTCAGAGTTACAGGCACTAATGGCAGTGGAGCCTTTCATCATCTTTCACCAAGCAGGGTTTCTTTAAGAACAAACCCTTCATTTATGCCAAAGGTGGTCTCCAGTCTGGCTCTTAACCAAACTATTCACTTGCCAACTTTTTATCCAAATCCCCAGAATAAAGGGGAGAGACTTCTGCATTCATTGGACATACACAGACAGCTACGTTTCTACTTGGACAAAACAAAAGCTTTCAGGAAAACTGAGCAATTGTTTGTAGCATATGCTGCAGGATCACATGGGAAGGCTATTTCAAAGCAGACCATTTCAAAGTGGATAGGACACTGTATTACACACAGCATGGGAAAACTGTACCTACTAACATTAGGCCACATTCCACCAGGGCAACAGCCACTTCAACTGCCTACCTTTGAGGAGTACCTACCAATTGTATATGAACTTTCTAGAGTTTTGCAACTATTTAAACCTAAAAATCGGTCATATTTTAAGTGTTTAACTTAGGTTTACTTGCACTGTCTATTGTCCCTGAGCCCAGGTCATGGCTGAAATAGGTCTGTGCACCAGTCCATCTACCAAGTTGCCAAATAGTAAATACATTAAATAAACCTTGGATTTCCATTTTATTCTGTCTCACCTCTTTTAAAGCTATGCAATGATTCTTTATCTTGTTTAAAGCAGTGTCACCTTTATATTTCCTACCAGAAAAATTAAAGAGGTTTATTTGTTATTCCTACCTGTCGTCCAGGTACCTAAAAGTTATTTATGCCTTCTATTTCAGTGTTTGTCTTCCAGAAGAAGTGCAGGATTGTTATCACCATGGCTGATATTCACATTAACATAAATCTTCAAAGTTTTGTTGAAAGATAGGGTCACTGCTGCCTTTGATATCTGATGGGAATCTTTGTATCACAAGCCTCGCTTTCACAATTATGGCTACGCCCACTAAGAAGCTCAGTACAGTCTTTTGTAACCCCAGAAAGAGTTTCAATGCAATGTCACGTTATCACCAGCAGAGGTGCTTTACTAAGAAAAGTACTAGAATGTGAACTTTTTCATATTGTGATAGATTAAAGTAATTGTGACTCTTCCCACCAGCTTATCACAGTCTTAGGGAAGAACTGATTAATATATACAGAGTATGACTTAATAATTTTTTTCCTTAAAATGTTAGGTTTCAAGTCCACCCTAACAGCTTGCATTTGAGGATCACTCAGAACTATATACAGTCACTGTTACAAATAATGAGACTGCTTTAGTAGCAAAGTGGTGAAGGAATGGAACAGGTTGATAGAAAACATCTAACTTAAGCAGAAATCCCATGGATCCACATGAATGGAAACTGGAACCCAAAATATTCAAGCTGTTGAGGAACACATGGGGGGGGACAACAGAGGTAGACCTGTTTGCCTCCCCTCAGAACTACCAATTGAACAAATTCTGCACCAGAACTCCCCACAGTCAAACTTGGAAAGTGGATGCCCTCTCCTTTACCTGGAGAAAGCCTCTCAGTGTATGCCTCCCCCCCCCCACTCTGCCTGTCCTCTCGAAGGTTCTACTAAAGATCAAACAGGACAAGCCAAGGACAATACTGATTGCACCAGACTGGCCACGCCAGCACTGGTTCCCCCTTTTGCGCAGTCTGACAGTGCTACAACCATGGCACCTGCCTCAGAACTCCTTCCCTGCTGTCCCAGCAGGCGGGCTGGATTCTGCACCCTCAGCTTCAAACCCTGAACCTTACAGCCTGGCTAATTCCCTGAGCTCACCTCTAGCAGCCCTCAGTAAGCAGGTACTGGATGTCATTCTTAAGGCAAGGAGGCCTAGTACTAGAAAATTCTATTCAGAAAAGTGGAAAAGATACTGTTCCTGGAGCCAGGCTCAGGGGATGGGCACAACGGTGGCCAGCTTACCTCATATTCTAGGTTATTTAACAGAAATGCTCCACAAGGGCCTAACTTTCTCTTCAATTAAGATTCATGCCTCTGCCAGCACATTATAATACTGAGCCACCCCTCTTCTCTCATCCCCTGCTAAAACAATTCCTTAGAGGGGCCAAAAATGTAAGACCCCCCGCCCCCAGGAGAGCTCCCACTCCAGCCTGGGACCTTAACATTGTATTGGAAAAACTCACTCTTCCCCCCTTTGAGCCAGCTGCAACAGCAGAGTTGAAATGCCTTTCTTGGAAAACAGCCTTACTTCTGGCCATCACTTCAGCAAGAGGAGTGTCTGAACTGCAGGCCCTCGTGGCAGTGGAACCCTTCATTATCTTCCATGCGGACAGGGTTTCCCTCAGGACTAATCCATCCTTTATGCCCAAGGGTGGTGTCTAATGTGGCTCTAAACCAGTTCATTCATTAGCCTACTTTTTTCTCTAATCCTCAAAATAAAGGGGAAAGAATACTGCATTCTCTGGATGTACACAGACAGCTTAGATTCTATTTGGACAGGACTAAGCCTCTCAGAAAATCTGACCAGCTGCTAGTTAGCTTTGCTGCAGGGGCAGAGGGGAAGGCCATTTCAAAGCAAACCATTTCCAAATGGATAGCTCATTGAATCCATTTATGCTACAAGCACCATGGAAAACCTACCCCACAGGGGATAAGATCACATTCCACCAGGGCTGCATCTACCTCTACAACATTTCTCAGAGGAGTCCCTACCAGGGACATCCTGGAAGCTGCTACCTGGAGCTCTGTACATACTTTCACCAAGCATTACCACCTGCCTATCCTTTCTAAATCCAGAGCTAGATTTGCCACAGCAGTCTTACAGGGCCTGATTGCTAACACTAATGCTCTTTAACTGTCTCCACCCTTCCCAAATGTGATGACTGCAACAGTGAAACACGAAGAACATAGTGCAGTTGTGTACACTTACCATAAATGTAGATGTTCGAGTGTATTCACTGTTGCAGTTCTGGTTACCCTCCCTCCAGCCCCACTCACTTCTCTTGACTTTTACCTTTCCTTCTTGTTTGGCATATATTCTATCATGTGTATTTGCTTTTTGCTGGGGGTGCTCCATACCATATAATTGCTTCCTATTGTGGGGGCACCTGACATCTGGGGCACGAAAAACTGATGTAATGGCGTCTGCTGCATGTTTTATACCCCTGACTACCTGACATCATGGAAAGAAGCAACAGCATCCGACGCAGAAATCTGAAGACTCTGGTATTCAGGCCAGCAGAGGGCTACCTGCAGGCAGATAACCCAAATGTGATGACTGCAGCAGTGAATACACTCAAACATCTACATTTATGGTAAGTGTACACAACTGTACTTTCTCCCTTCTTTTGGAAATGGCCAGTGATAGTTGCCACAAGCTTCATCATCGAATGGGTTTACTTGCACAAGATGGATGTTTGATGCACCCCATGCACCCCAACACCAGTCAACTTCAGCTAACTGGATGATAGGGTCTTATTTTCCTTAAGGTACCTGCTTACTGAGGATGTGCAGCAGGTAATAATTAAGGCAAGAAAGTCTGCTTCTAGAAAATCCTATATTAGCAAATGGAAAAGGTTTTCTAGGTGGTGCAGGTCTGCCCATGGATCATCCTCATTCAAGGCTTTCTCATGTCAGAATGTTTTTGAAAGGGGGTTTACTTAAGAGGCCTCCAAGAAAACCAGTGACCTCCTATTGGGATCTTATTTAACACTTGCTCCTTTTGAAGCAGATAATCTGGCTGACTTGAGGTTCTTAATGTGGAAAACATTTATACAGATTACTCTAACCTCCTGCAAGAAGAGTATCTGAGTTGCAAGCTTTTATGGTGAGTCAACCCTATTTCATTTTCCTCAGAGAAAGGATTCCTTTGAGAGCTATTTTTTTTAAACAAGAAACATATTTATTAAGTGATCACTTATGACATAAGCAATCATACATTTATATAAATGAAAACAAACCATATTGACATAATCTTAGTTGCAGGCATTATACATCACAAACCGTAGTGACATCATTGTTATTGGAAACATTATACATCACTTGTAATCTATCCAATCATAGTCAGTCAAACATTACATAGCACATTCAAATCCTGCCTTCTTTTAAACCTCATCTGATGTCCCACCACTGGACCAGTAATCAAGGAGCCTCAATCCTCACACTGGCAACCGTGGGGGATGTACACGGGGCGGATAACCAGTACATGCACAGTATTTCCAGATGCATCTGTCTGCATCAAGTGCAATTTTCCTTAAGAGCACACAGAGACCACAGTCAGTCCAGGGCTGGTTTCTTCCTCTTCCTCCAGATCTCCAATAAGACTCCCCACTGGCACAGCTATAGAGTTGAGTCCCTTAGTCAGGGTTCCAAACCAAGTCCTCCAACACACACTGTTCCACCAGTGCTTTGTGTCCCTGCCCAAGTAGCTCACACACACACACACACACACACACACACACACACTCTTGGAGATTTAAGGCTGGCAAAGGTTACTATTTATGCCCCCATTTTCCAAAGACTATAAGGTAGGGGTTCTGGTGGCAGTGATAACTATCCGCTACTTTAAGTCCCTTAACAAAGGGTGTCCAATTGTACTTTGTAATATTAATACTAATACAAATGATAATTTGACCAAGAGCAAGGCTATTAGGAGTGAAATTGGCACCTCTGTCAGTCAGTATTTCCTTTGGGAAACCTACCCTGCTGAAAATCTCTAATAAAGCATTTGCCACCTTTTCTGCCTAAATGGAGGACAGAGCCACCACCTTAAGTTATCTGGTAGCATATGATCTACTACCACTAGGATATACTTCTTCCCTGTGGAACTTTGGGGTACTCAGAAGCCCCACAATATCCATAGATACCCTCTGAAATGGTTCCTTAGTCACAGGCAAAGGCACCAAAGGAGCTTTGACCTTGTCTCCTGCCTTGCCTACCTTTTGGCACTGCTCACAGGTCCTGCAGTTCCCTGTTATATCCCTGGAAATCCCAGGCCAATAAAAGTTCTGCATAATAGATCTCTTTGTACACTTTATGCCCATATGACCTGCAAAGGGGATGTCATGAGCTATGGCTAGGAGTGCCAGATGGTAGGCTCTCAGCACTACCAACTACTGTATTCTCTTACCCTCTAGCCCTCCCTCAGGAGTCCACTGTCTATTCAGTAACCCTTTGTCCCACTATACAGATTACCCTTTTCCTTGACAATCAGATGCCTCCCTGGCTACTTCCCTCAAGCCTTGTAATGTAGGGTCTGAGAGTTGAGCCTGTCTCCACTCTCTTTGTAACCCTTCCCAGCTCCCCTTCCACAGGAAGTCTGGTATCCTCTGACAGCGGTGCCTCACTGTCAGCCTGGGTACTACTACTCACCTCTGCCCTTGCAGTCACTCTGTCCAAGGGAACATCAGTGCCCACCAGCAGCTGTGGCTCACTTACAGTCTCGCTGCTACAGGGTAGCTCCCTCCCTGAAGTAGCCACCTCAAAATTCCTGGCTTTGTGTGCGGTCTGTCTGCATCTCCCCCAAGTCTACCAGACCCATATGCTTGCCTCCAGGTCTTACTGCATGTCACTGCATGCACACAAGTTAATGCATTATCAAAATCATTCCATATCAGGACATCTGCATGGATATCCTCAAACACACCTACTTGCTTGCTGCCTTTTCACTCTCCCAGTCAAGTTGAACCCTAGCCAAAGGTATTTCGAATGGGGTCCTTCCAGTAGACTGCCCAAGCAAGTAGTGCTCCTCTAACCATTGCAGGCTTTACAATTGTTAGGTTAGATGCTGGGTTTCTTTTAACAGTGGCCTGTTTTCTATCTACTAAGATAGGATATAACCTCTTGATGTTCATCGTGTTACCCTGCTGCAGTCATCACACTTGGCTTATCCTGCCATCAGGCGGTCCCGCAGTCAGCCGAATTCCAAAGTCTTGGTCCCGCGTCGGTTGCTGTCGCTTCTTCCTGACATCAGTGCGCCAGGGGTATACAAGAGGCATCTGACGCCATTTTCTTCAGTCTTTCTTGCCGCGCGGTGCCCGAAGCAGAAGCAGTTCGCAAGTGCCGGTCAGCCAACACCTGAGATTTTCGATTTGAATTTCAGTCCAAAGTCTTCAATTAAGCTAAGTACCCCGTTGGGGAACATTTTCTTGCCTCAGTCCGATGTCAGAAAAAGTTAGCAATTGCATTTCTTGTGGAAAGCAAATACCTCATAAGGACTTCCATTCCTATTGTATTCCTTGCCTAGGCCCAGACCACGACATCACAGGTTGTCGGTTTTGCACTAGGTTTAATAAACGCACTATCAAACGCTGTTTTGATTTCGCACGGCATTACTTTGGTAGGAAATTTAATTTATATCGTGCCGTCGGAGCAGCTGACGACCGCAATTCATAAAAACCGCAAGGACAGGCAGCCTAGGAATAAGCCAGACCCCAAGGCCTCAGCTGGGCCTGTCGCCAGTTCTCCGGTTTTCAGTGAGGCACCTATGCGCAGCCCCTGACAACCGCAGAGCTGGAACCCCAGACAGCTGCCGACTCCCAAGCGGAGTCTACTAGGCCGATGCAGCCATCTACCGACACCGGAGCAGAATTAGTCACCGGTGCAGAGGAAACACCTTCGGTTGCAGAAGGTGTCTTCAGACCGACTACACTCTCCATTAAATCTTATGTTAAGCTTAAAACTCCTTTAAAACCTAAGAAAACTGTTCATCAATCTACAGGTCAAGGCCCCATGCCTAAGAAACAGATGCTTAAGATGGCTGAAGATTTAATTACCCTTATCAGGGGTTCCCATCCCCCTCCTGATAAAAGACCAAGACAAGAGGAGGATTACGCATCCTCTGACCAGGTTTCTCTTTCCTCAGATTCTTCTGAGGAACAGGATTACGCTTTTCCACCATATGAGGATTCTGATGCTGAAGACTCTATTCCCTCAGCATCTCCCCCTGAAGACTATTCCTTTGGGGAAACATTACATACCATGAGGGAACATTTCCACTGGGAAGGCCAGGATTACTCAGATTCTAAGAAAAAGCTCTGAGAGTTCCTTTTATTACTCCAGCACAGACCTCTTGCTATCCCTCCTGTTTTAGATATTGTGGATGATGTCTACTTGGAGTCTAGTTTAAATCCAGACTCTCTACCTCCTGCTCCAGCCAAACCAGACAGATACTACAGAGTACCTGACTCACACAAATTCCTTTATAAAAGCCCTGTAGCTGACCCAGAAACCATATCCCAGGGTCCTAAGGGAGCAAAAGCTTCTATGGCTAAAAACCCTGTGCCCTCTGAAAGAGATTCCAGAGCCCTAGATAGATGGGGAAAGAAAATATACACCTCAGCAACTCTGGCTATGAGAGCATTAAATTGCCAGTTTCACATGTTGAAATATCAACAATTCCTGATGTCTCAGTTAAAACAAAAAATGAACACACATTCAGAACAGCCTGAATTCAAGGAAATGCAGGATCTGTTGCATGCAGCTGAACAGGTGGGCAAGCATACTTTACAATGCGGATTTGATTCACTGGAAGCTTCCTGTAGAGCAGCTGTTACTGGCTCTGTCATTCGTAGACATGCTTGGTTAAAAGAGCAAACCCTCCCTGACCATGTTAAAGCAAAATTATTAGATGCGCCTTTACAACAGGATGTATTATTCTGTGTCAAAGCAGAAGAGGTTTTAAAGAAAATGGAGGATAAGGCTAAATCTATGCAAACGGTCAAGGATTTCTTGCAGGTACAACCCCCTCACTTCAGCAGAAATTGGCCAACAAAGAATTGGTCCTTTCCAGCTTCAGACAGATCACAGAAGGGCAAATACAGATGCCCAAGGGGCAGAGGTCAGTCACAGGGCCCTTACAAACCTTGCCAATGGGGTTCTGCTGCCCAGAAAGGAGGAGAAGACAGGCCCCAAGCTAGCAGAAGGCAGACACAATAACTCTATCCTCAAACTACCAAGCAAATCTCTCCTGGCAACACCCTTGGGTGGAAAACTAGCATTTTTTGCAGACAACTGGCACATCATCACAAAAGACAAATGGGTTCTAAACATTGTCTCTCAAGGATACAGATTCCACTTTCATACCTTACCAAGGATCAAAGGAATGCCAAACCTGCCACCAAATCAATGGGCAGAGGCACAAAAACAAATTACAGCTCTCATGAACATGAGAGCCATTCAACAGGTACACAGCTACACAGGAGCAAGGACAAGGATTTTACTCAAGACTCTTCCTAGTTCCAAGAAGAGATGAAGCATGGAGACCCATTCTGGATCTTTCAATTCTGAACACCTATCTGCAAGTACCAAAATTCAAGATGCTAACACTACAGCAGCTTCTTCCCATGCTGGGCAAGAATGCTTGGCTAGTCACTTTGGACCTCAAGGAGGCATACCTGCATGTCCCTGTCAGACAAAATTGCAGAAGATACCTCTGCTTCATTGCAGGTTCAACCCATTATCAATTCTCTGCACTGCCCTTTGGCTTATCTACTGCACCAAGGGTCTTCACAAAATGCCTGGCACCAGTAATTGCATACTGCAGACAGAGGAATTCAAATATTCCCATACCTGGATGACTGTCTTATTCAAGCAGAAAGCAAGGACATTCTTTTACAGCATCTGGCATTTGTCAAACACCTTCTAAGTTGCCTAGGGTACACAGTAAACGAAAAGAAATCAAAACTAGTGCCCTCACAAAACATAATATTCCTGGGTGCCAGCTTGAATACAACGGCCCAGATGGCTTATCTCACGCCAGACAAACAACGACAGCTGTTTCAATATTTCAAAATAATGGCAACAAAGACCCAACTCCCTGCAAGAAAAATTCTGCAGGCTTTGGGATTCATGGCATCTTGCATACTCCTAATACCATTTGCAAAACTGCGTATGAGGAAATTACAATGGTACCTGAAAAGTGTATGGATTCAGCACAGCCACAGCTTGGAAACAATGATTCCACTCATTCCCTGTCTTCAACAGGAGTTTCTATGGTGGGCACAGGCATGTCACCTCAACAAGGCAGGACAGTGCATTCGAGGCAAATGGACTACAGATCAGAGACACCTGCATATCAATCAAAAAGAAATGCAATGCTAGCAGTGCAGAATACCCTAACAGCTTTCAAGGACCTTCTACACCCAGGACAACTACAAATAAGGACAGACAACACCACAGTTATGTGGTACATAAAAAAGCAAGGGGGCACACATTCCTACCCTCTATGCAGGCAAGCAATGACCTTGTGGAGCACTGCACTGTCTTACCAGGTTCAGTTACAAGCACAATTCCTGCCAGGAAAGAAAAACACATTGGCAGACGACCTAAGCAGAAACATCATGGATCCACACGAATGGAAACTAGATCCACAAGTATTTGCAATGTTAGCTCAAAAGTAGGGACGCCCAGACATAGATCTGTTTGCAAGCCCCCACAACCACCAACTTCAAAAATTTTGCACACGGACCTTCCATCCACTAGCTTGGAAAGTGGACGCCCTCTCATTCAGTTGGAAAACATTAACAGTATATGCCTTTCCTCCACTGCCTCTTCTAGCAAAGGTACTGCTGAAAGTCAGATTACAGAGGCCACAAATGACTCTCGTTGCACCAGACTGGCCATGCCAACATTGGTATCCAATTTTATGGAACATGGCCCAGGGCCCACCATGGATTTTGCCACAAATTCCCCACCTACTCACCCAGTGAGACAATCTGATTTTACACAGCCAACTCAAGACTTTAAACCTGGCTTCATGACAAATTACCTAAACAACCAGCCAATACCTTTATCCAAAGCTGTTATGTATGTCATTCTGGAGGCTAGGAGGCCCAGCACCAGGAAAACCTATTCAGACAAATGGAAAAGATTTTGCGCCTGGAACCAGGCTAAAGGCCTAAATCCCCTGGAGCCGAACATTCCTCAGATTCTACAATATTTAACTGAGATGTTACACACAGGACTTTCCTTTTCATCTATTAAGATCCATGCCTCAGCAATTTCAGCTCATTACAGCACGGATCCTCCTTTATTTTCACAACCACTCCTAAGACAGTACCTCAGAGGGGCTAAGAACTTAAGACCGCCAAGGAGAGCTCCAACACCTACTTGGGATCTCTACTTTGTCTTGGAAAAGCTTACACTGCCGCTCTTTGAACCAGCTTTCTCAACTGATTTAAAATTTCTTTCATGGAAAACTGCCCTACTACTAGCAATAACCTCAGCTAGAAGAGTCTCAGAGCTACAGGCACTAATGGCAGTGGAACGTTTCCTCATTTTCCATCAAGACAGAGTCTCTCTACGAACTAACCCTTCCTTTATGCCAAAGGTGGTATCCAGTGTGGCCCTAAACCAAACCATTCACTTGCCCACCTTCTTCCCAAATCCCCAGAACAAAGGAGAAAGACTCCTGCCCTCTTTGGACATTCACAGGCAATTACGTTACTACTTGGATAAAACTAAGGCTTTCAGAAAAACTGACCAGCTCTTTGTAGCCTATGCTACAGGATCACAAGGAAAAGCTATCTCAAAACAGGCCATTTCTAAATGGATAGGACATTGCATACGTTTCTGCTACACACATCATGGGAAACGAGTACCTGCTAACATTAGGTCCCACTCTTCCAGGGCTACAGCTACATCAGCAGCCTTTCTCAGGGGAGTGCCAACCAAGGATATTCTGGAAGCTGCTACTTGGAGTTCAGTGCACACCTTCACCAAACACTATCACTTACCTCTTTACTCTAAGACTAGAGCTGGTTTTGCCACTGCAGTTTTGCAAGGCCTGCTAGATTCTTCTAACCCTGTTTGACTCCACCTCCCCTCCTTAGCTTTGGGATTCAACCCAAGTGCGATGACTGCAGCAGGGTAACACGATGAACATAGTACAGTTTTGTACCTACAATAAATGTAGATGTTTGAGTGTTCACCCTGCTGCAGTCCAGGTTACCCTCCCTCCATCCCCTCTGAACTAGCTGAACTTATCTCTTCCACTTTATCCTATACTACCTCTGTAGTGTATTTGCTTGTACCTAAGGGTTTTGTTTTATTTTTATATAGCCATATGTGTGTGTGTGTGTGTGTGTGTGTGTGTGTATATATATATATATATATATATATATATATATATATATATATATATTGCCTACCTTTTGGGGGCACCTGACATCTGGGGCAAGAAAAACTGAAGAAAATGGCGTTGGATGCCTCATATATACCCCTGGCGCACTGACATCAGGGAAGAAGTGACATCAACCGACGCTGGACCATGACTTTGGAATTCGGGCCAACTGCAGGACCGCCTCACGGCAGGATAACCCAAGTGTGATGACTGCAGCAGGGTGAACACTCGAACATCTACATTTATGGTAGGTACAAAATTGTACTTTGTAGTGTGGTACCCTTGTTGTTTTCAGACAACTTACTGCTGGCATTCTGTCATTCCCACTTACTGGCTCTCCCAGCTTTTCTTCTGCACCCTGCCTCTATGGACATCTATATGCTACATGAACCCACTGGTTAAATTTAAACATTTAAAACTTGATCCCGGCCATGTACCTGAACCTAGTGGCTTCCTCTGTTACTGGTGGACTCTGTTGGGGTGGTTTAAGCTGCCCACCATGGGTTCCCTTAGACCCATGTGCAGCACTGGGTATCCAATTCCTATGCAGTGATGCCTTGCTTGCTAGGTATAGGTCTCCCTTTTTCCCCAACTTGTCTGTGGTAGATTCTGTATCTGCCAACCAGATTCTCATGTCCTCATGCAAAGTGCTAAGGACTTCAAAAGTGGTGACCTGACAAGTCACTCACCCACCTATGAAAATAAGTGTTCAGTTCAATAATATATTCACAACCACTTTCATCTGCCTTGTGCCTATGCTCACAAAACTTTTTTTTCTGTAAGCTTCAGGTGTTAACTTAAAACATTCTAACAAATAATTTTAACAGTATTCTAACTTAAGTCATCAGTATCAGACAATTTAGAAACAGCAGCTACAGCTTTACCATGGAGTAAGGGGGTCAGGAACCGTACCCAGAGCCCTTGGTCAACATTATACTGTTTACATACCCTTTCAAACATATGAATAAAACTATCAAAATTATCACTCTCTGTAACTTGTAGAAGAAATTTACTGACCTTTATTGCTTCTGGGGTTCGTTTATTCTGTTCCCCATTACCCCCTTGACCCTGGGGAAGAGTCAGCTTCTCCTTTTCATGTTGCCTGTGCCTCTTATTTTCTTCAGCTTCCAGACGTCTCAGTCTCTCTGCTGCTTCTAATTTATTTATTTTATTTATTTTACATTTGTTGTCTGGACTAATCTAACTGGATACATGTCCATTTTC
Source organism: Protopterus annectens (assembly GCF_019279795.1). Lineage (NCBI taxonomy): Eukaryota > Metazoa > Chordata > Ceratodontiformes > Protopteridae > Protopterus > Protopterus annectens. The sequence continues at coordinate 1,059,002,890 of NC_056739.1, forward strand.
AGTAGAGGCCCGAGGAGAAAAGCTCCACTACATAAAATGCTAAAGGAATAAAGTAATATTTTAATACATTACTAAAAGTAATTACAAAATTAAGTTGTTACAAAATAAACTCATTAGAGTCATTATATCAGTGAAACACAGCAAGAAGTCTGACCTAATGACAAAGTTAGTAAACATTCAGCAGAAAGTCTGTGATTTTCTGCATGATAAAAAGAGACATGATAGGATTGGTTAGAAGGTATTTGACAATATTATTAGGAAAGAAGAGGGGAGTCCTAATAGTAGTTGAGGCAAGGGCAATCAGGGTTTGAGCAGGGGCAAAGCCAGTGTGTTCTAAGATATGGTTTCAGTTTGTGTTTGAAAAGCGCTGTTGACAATGATAGAAGTTCACAGGGAAGTTTGTTCCAGTTCTTTCCCACTGTATTAGAGAAAAGGGAGTCACCTGCCATATTGTTTGCTTTAGTAGTACAAACAAGTAGTTTATTCGATTAGCGCAGTGTTTTAAGAGTGTTATAGGGGGTAATAAGGTTAGTGAGTACTGGGGTGTTAGAAGGTTGATACAGGATCTTATGGGCAATTGTAAGTTGAAAAAATTGAAGCTGGTTTTGTAGTTCTAACCAGCCTAGCTGCTTTAGATTTTGACAATGGTGGGTTCTATAAGGTGAGCCGGTGGCAAATCTAGCAATATTGTTATAGTAATTTGCTAGTTTAAGGCTGTTTTTTGTTAGATTAGTATAGATGGGTGAGGCATAAAGAAGTGTAGAGGCAAGGTGGCTTTGTGCAATAGTAGTTTGAGCCAAAGGAGTGAGGGAGGGTCTGATCCTAAAGGGAGAGCCTAGTTTTCGATTCACTATTTTTATTGTATTGTTAATGTGAGTATCAAAGTTAAGATAATCTATTGTTATTCCTGGTAGTTTGATCGGGAGATATGGGAGTGCCATTATTAGATACGATTGTGAAGTCAATCGGAGAGGACTTGCGGGTATGGGTAAAGAACAAGAGTTTTTTTTTTTTTTTTTTGGGTTCAAGAGGAGGCAGCGTTCTAGAAACCAAGTTTAGACTGTACAGCGCATATTCTGGGTTAGGGTCTGTAGTTCAGGTGATGTTCATCGTGCATACAGCTGCAGTCATAACAGATGGGTTATCCTGCCGTCAGGCAGGTCCTCGGTCGGCCGAATTCCAAAGTCTAGGTCCGCCGTTGGGTGTCATCGCTTCTTCCCTGATGTCAGTGCGGCAGGGGTATAAAAGAGGCAGCCGACGCCATATTCTTCAGTCTTTCTTGCCGCGCGGTACCCGAAGCAGAAGCAGTTCGCAAGTGCTGGTCGGCCAGCTCCTGAGATTTACGAAAGTATTTCAGCCGAAGTCTTCTTGAAAGCTAAGTACCCTGTTGGGGAAACTTTTCTTGCCTCAGACCGATGTCAGACAAAGTTAATAATTGCATTTCTTGTGGGAAGCAAGTACCGCCTAAGGATTTCCACTCTTTCTGTATACCTTGCTTAGGCCCAGACCACGACGTCTCGGCCTACTGTTTCTGTGCTAGATTCAATAAACGCACTATTAAGCGTCGGGCAGAGTTCGCCCTTCACTTTTTCGGCAAAAAATTTAATTATATTATGTCGTCGGATATTCCGACTCCAGTTTTGAGCAAGAAACGCAAAGATAAGGACCGACATATGAGGTCCGCGACACCTACTGAAACCACGCTAAGGCCGACTACCGGTTCTCCGGTACTCGGCGAGGCCCCTACGCAGCCCCTGACTACCGATGACAATGCATTACCGGTGTCTTCAGTATCCAAGGTCGCAGGCTCCTCGGCCCCCATTCCTACTTCAGATCCTGACGCCACTCCTGGCGGGGGAAACTCAGAATTTAGACAGGCCTGCCATTTCTCAAGGGGTCTTCAGGCCTTCCTCCTTCTCTATTAAAGCCTTCACTAAATCTAAAGCAGCCATGAAAACCAAAAACCAGGTTCTTCAGACCCCCTCTCAAGGCACCATGCCTAAAAAACAGATGCTTAAAATGGCTGAGGATTTGATTACTCTTATCAGGGGTTCTCAACCCCCCTCTGACAAAAGGCCCAGATTAGAGGAAGACTACCCTTCCTCAGATCAAGCTTCTATTACCTCAGAACTATCTGAGGACCAGGATTATGCCTATTCTCCATTCGAAGACTCTGATGCAGAGGAGTCTATTCCCTTGGTCTCCCCCCCTGAGGACTTCTCTTTTGGGGAAACCCTGCATACATTGAGGGAACACTTTCATTGGGAAGGCCAAGATTACTCAGACTCCAAGAAAAGGCTCAGGGAATTTCTTCTGCTCCCCCAGCATAGGCCTCTGGCTATCCCTCCTGTTTTAGATATATTGGATGATGTGTACACAGAAGCCAGCCTTAATCCAGATTCTTTGCCTCCAGCTCCTGTTAAACCAGACAGGTATTACCGGGTTCCTGATTCCCACCAGTTCCTATATAAAAGCCATACTGCTGACCCAGAAACAATTTCACAGGGTCCCAAGGGAATTAAGGCCTCTACTGCTAAAAACCCATTACCTTCAGAGAGAGATTCCAGAGCTTTAGAAAGGTGGGGGGAAAAAGGTGTACACCTCGGCCACTATGAGGGCATTAAACTGTCAGTTCCATATGTTAAAGTATCAACAGTTTTTGATATCTCGGCTGAAAAGCAAGATGACACAACCAGAACAACCAGATTTAAACGAGTTGCAGGATTTGTTGCATGGTGCAGAGCAAGTGGGTAAACATACCTTTCAGTGTGGTTTTGATGCTTTAGAGGCCTCATGTAGAGCTGCTGTTACGGGGTCTGTTATACGTAGACATGCTTGGCTCAAAGTGCAAACCTTACCAGATCATGTCAAAGCTAAATTATTAGATACACCTCTTCAAAAAGATGTATTGTTTGGTGTTAAAGCTGAGGAGGTGCTAAAGAAAATGGAGGAAAAAGTGAAATCAATGCAAACCGTGAAAGATTTCCTGCAGGTACAGCCTCCACGTTTCAGCAGAAACTGGCCTTCAAAAATGTGGTCCTTTCCAGCCACGGACAGACCTCAAAGGGGCAGATACAGGCGCCCAAGGGGTAGAGGGCAACCTCAAGGATCTTTCAGAGCCAGACAGTGGCAAGCACCAACCCCAAGAGGTGCAGAAGATAGATCACAGTCTTTTAGAAAACAGACACAATGACTTCCCCCTACACCTGCCAAGCAAAGCTTTAATGGCAGCACCTTTGGGCGGAAAACTGACATTATTCTCAAAAAATTGGCATAGTGTTACAAAAGACAAATGGATTCTGGACATTATAGACATAGGCTACAGGTTCCACTTTCACACCCTTCCAAAAATGAGAGGCATGCCAAACCTGCCACAAAATCAAAGGGCAGAGGCACAAAAACAAGTTTCAGCTCTCATGGACATGAAAGCAATTCAAGAGGTACCTGCAAAAGAACAAGGTCAAGGGTTTTATTCCAGACTATTCGTGGTACCAAGGAAAGACAAAGATTGGAGACCTATCTTAGACCTATCCATCTTAAGCACATATCTACAGGTGCCAAAATTCAAGATTCTCACATTACAGCAGCTTCTTCCCATGCTGGGCAAGGAGTCCTGGCTGGTAACATTGGACCTCAAGGAGGCATACCTGCATGTCCCTATCAGACAAGATTGCAGAAGATACCTCAGATTTCTTGCAGGTTCAACCCATTACCAATTCTCTGCATTGCCCTTTGGCTTATCTACTGCGCCCAGAGTGTTTACGAAATGCCTGGCATCAGTAATCACCTTCTGCAGACTACAAGGGATACAAATCTACCCATATCTGGACGACTGCCTGATCCAAGCGGACAGCAAGGACATACTACTGCAGCACCTGGCATTTGTAATAAAACTGTTGAACTTCCTGGGATACACAGTCAACAAAAAGAAATCAAAACTAATACCCTCTCAACCAATAATTTTCCTGGGTGCCAGCTTGGATCCAACCATCCAGATGGCCTCCCTCATGCCAGACAAGCAAGGGCAACTGTCTCAATACTTCAGAAAAATGGCAACTTACACCAGGCTAACTGCAAGGAAAGTCCTGCAGGCTCTGGGATTCATGGCATCTTGCATCCTATTAATCCCATGTGCAAAGCTGCATATGAGGAAACTTCAATGGTACCTGAAAAACATATGGTCTCAACACAGCCACAGCTTGGAAGCAATTATACCACTCATTCCATGCCTTCAAAAGGAATTTTTGTGGTGGACTCAAGCTTGCCAAAGAAACACAGGTCTTCCTTTCTGTGTACCTCAAGCAACTCAAATCATCACAACAGATGCCTCAGACTACGCCTGGGGAGCACACATGACAGATCAGTGTATTCAGGGAAAATGGACCCAAAAAGAGAAGCACCTTCGCATCAACCAAAAGGAAATGCTAGCCGTACAAAAGGCTATTATGACCTTCAAAGACCTACTGCATCCAGGCCAGCTATTGATAAGGACAGACAACACCACAGTGATGTGGTACATAAACAAACAGGGGGGAACTCATTCATACCCCCTGTGCAGGCAAGCCATGACCCTATGGAACACAGCACTGGAATTGCAAATTCAACTACAGGCACAATTCCTGCCAGGGAAGGAAAACACACTGGCAGACAACCTAAGCAGAAATATGACAGATCCACATGAATGGAAGTTGCATCCTCAAGTTTTCACAAAGATAACTCAGGCATGGGGAGAGCCAGACATAGATCTCTTTGCTACCCACAGAAATTGCCAGTTGAAAATATTTTGTTCAAGGACCTATCATCCACAAGCCTGGAAAGTGGACGCACTTTCCTTCAATTCGGCAACATTGACAGTCTATGCCTTCCCGCCTCTTCCTCTGCTGCCCAAAGTTCTAGTAAAAGCCAGAGCAGAGAGGCCGAAAATGATTCTCATTGCTCTAGACTGGCCAAGACAACACTGGTATCCGCTCCTGAAGAGCCCAACACATTCCCCACCATGGATCCTACCTTTAGTCCCTCTTCTGTTGACCCAGCACAACTACAAAACCCTTCACAGCAATCTCAAAACTCTAAATCTAGCTGCATGGAGAATTCCTCGATTTCCCAACAGTTTCTCCTCTCCAAGGAGGTGCAGGATGTCATCTTGGAGGCCAGAAGACCCTCTACTAGAAAGGCCTACTCTGCCAAATGGAAACGATTTTGTGCCTGGAATCAAGAAAAGGGACAGAATCCTTGGGTAATAAATATACCTCAAATTTTACAGTACCTAGCTGAGATGTTAAACAATGGACTTTCCTTCTCCTCCATCAAGATCCACGCTTCAGACATTTCTGCACAATACAACACAGATCCTCCTTTATTCTCTCACCCTGTCTTAAGGCAGTTCCTCAGAGGGGCAAAGAATATAAAACCCCCAAGGAAACCACCAGTCCCTGCTTGGGACCTCAACTTCGCATTGGAAAAGCTGACCCTTCCTCCCTTCGAGCCAGCTTCTTCAACAGAGTTACAGTACTGGTCATGGAAAACAGCCTTTCTTCTGGCTATCACCTCAGCACGCAGGGTTTTGGAGCTACAGGCCCTCATGGCTGTGCAGCCATTCATCATTTTCCATCAGGACAGAGTTTCCTTACGAACCAGCCCTACCTTTATGCCAAAGGTAGTATCCAGTGTAGCTTTGAATCGGACTATCCACTTACCTACCTTTTATCCTAATCCACAAAACAAAGAGGAAAGACTCTTACATTCCTTGGACATTCACAGACAACTTTGTTACTATTTGGACAGAACAAAGCCATTCAGGAAATCTGAGCAACTCTTTGTGTCCTATGCTACAGGTGCTCAGGGAAAGGCTATTTCCAAACAGACAATTTCAAAATGGATAGCCCACTGCATACGCTTTTGTTACTCATTTCATGGAAAAACTGTGCCGGCATGCATCAGATCCCACTCCACCAGAGCCACAGCTACCTCTGCAGCCTTCCTCAGGGGGGTCCTTACCAAGGACATTTTAGAAGCAGCCACCTGGAGTTCAGTGCACACTTTCTCCAAGCACTATCACCTCCCACTATACTCAAAATCTAGAGCGGGCTTTGCCACAGCAGTCCTGCAGGGCATCCTAGCCCCTCCTAGTTCTACTTAGTGCCTACCACCCTTACTTAGCTTTGGGATTCTACCCATCTGTTATGACTGCAGCTGTATGCACGATGAACATAGTACAGTTTTGTACCTACCATAAATGTAGATGTTCGAGTGCTCATACAGCTGCAGTCCAGGTTTCCCTCCCTCCATCCCCTCTTAGGACAGGCCTTATGACAAACACTTTTCATATAACCTTTTTGGGGTATTCTTTTATGGTGTATTTGCTTGCAACTACTGTTTTTGATCATCAACATTGCATCTTTGCATAACATTGTTTGCCTTCCTTCTGGGGGCACCTGACATCTGGGGCAAGAAAAACTGAAGAATATGGTGTCGGCTGCCTCTTTTATACCCCTGCCGCACTGACGTCAGGGAAGAAGTGACGACAACCGACGCCGGACCTAGACTTTGGAATTCGGCCGACCGAGGACCCGCCTGACGACAGGATAACCCATCTGTTATGACTGCAGCTGTATGAGTACTCTAACATCTACATTTATGGTAGGTACAAAACTGTACTTTGTGGTTGCAGAGCATATTAAGGTGGAGTCATCTGCATATTGTATACAGGTAGCTTGAGGAATTGTCGTGTAGGTCATTAATGAATATTGAGAATAGGATAGGCCCTAGAATGGAGCCCTGAGGGACTCCTAGGGTAATGGGTAGTAGGGTGGATATGTTGTTATCCCAAAGTACTGCCTGCTGCCTATTATTTAGGTAGAATTGGAACCATTTTATTCCTTGGGTATCTAGTGAAAGAGATTTAAGTGTAGTTATGAGAAGTTGGTGGTTTACCATATCAAAAGCTTTAGACATCAATAAATAGTGCAGAGGAGAGTATATTATTGTTGCATTTTTTGTTAATGCAGTCTGTGAAGAATAGGAGGGCAGTGGTAGTACTATGAAATGGTCTAAAACCGTGTTGAGATTTTGCAAGTAGATTATTTTGCATTAAGTGGTTCATTAGTTGTGTGTGAATACATTTTTTCCATTATTTTAGCCAAGGGGGAAAGTAATGTTATAGGGCAGTAGTTAGAAAATGCATTACAATTACCGCCGTTGTGGAGGGGGATAATATGAGAGATTTTCCAGATGGATAGGATAGTTCTTTCACTAATGGTTCTATTTATAAGTATAGAAATGGGATAGGCTATGGTTTTAGCTGCCTTCTGCAAATAGTCTGCAGGCAACTGGTCAGCGGAGAGGGTGGTAGTTTTAAGTTATTGGATGAGGGTACAGATAAGGGATGTAGGGACTGGTTGTAACTGAAATTAAGGTAGAGAGCTGTTATTGGCAGTTGGGAGATTAGAACTATTTGGAGATAGTTGGTTAGCAAGAGATTGGATTGCTTCTGTGAAGAAAGAATTAAAGGCATTGGCAATTTGCATGGGGTTGTCAAGGTTAGTGCCTAGTGGGGCAGGAGTAGCAGAGTGACCAGGGTGAAGAAGCCTATTAATGCTAGCCCAGAACTTTTGTGGTTTATTTATTTGTGTTTGCTGTAGTTGGCAGTAGAAGTTCTTTTTATCAGAGAGAATAGCTGTTTTGTTCTATTTCTGAATTGCCTAAATATTTGCTGGTCTACAGGGTTTTTAGTAGTTCTCCATTTAGCCCAATATTTGTTTCTCAATAGGATGTTTTGCCTAGTTTCCCTTGAAAGCCATGGGGCAGGTTTAGTCTTATTTTTGATAGTCTGCTTTGGTGCATGGTGGTCAAGGATAGTTATGAGTTTTGTGTTTAAGTAACTAACAGCTTCCTCAATTGAGAGATTTTTTAGGGGAGACCAGTAACATGCCTTAAGTTCACTTTGGAAAAGATCAGGGTTAAAAGATTATTTTAGATCTAATTGTCCTGTATGTGGTTAGGTTAGGAATATCATTCTTTTGCTTGATTATACAAGTCAATGAGTGGTCACTAAGGTCATTGGGCAGTGTTCCTACCTTATAGGTTTGTTGGTGGTTAATTATAAGAATTCAGTCTATTATGCTTTGTTTGTTGTTGGGTTTGTTTATACTTGTTGGGGAGCTTATGGTTTGAGAAATGTTTTATACAGGTTAATATGAGTTGTAGGTTGTTCAGAGCTACAGCTCTTCCAGTCTATGTTGGTCACCTAGGACTATGGTTTCTTGTGGGAAGTTTGTAGAAAGCCAGCTAAGGATATCTTCTAAGATGTTGGTATTATTACCAGGTGGTAGGTAGATGCAGATGATGTAGGTTGATTTATTAGCATTGAGTTGTATTGTAGAGAGAAGGGTTTCTGAATTATTGTCTAGTGGAGGTTTATATTCTAAAGAAGTAACTTGTAATCCTATTTTATAGAAGATAGCTACCCACCCCTTCCTGGTTTTATGGTCTAGTCTGAAGATATATCCTGGGGGATGATTTCATTGTTCTGTGTTGTGGGCTTTAGCCATGTTTCTGTTGGGCATAAAATATCGAATGAGTGTACGTCCAAAAGTGCATGGATGAGGGCAATTTTATTATTTATGCTTTGTACATTAAGATGGGCTATGATAAGTGAATTTGAGAGTTTGGGGTTGAGTGGTTACATTATTTTAGGGTCTGGGTTAGGATGAATATCCCCAACAATAAAGGAATGGAGTTTGAAACTACATAGTGAATTTGTGAGGCTGTAGTGTTGGTTAGTTTCTTTCTTATTTTTATAGTAGTTGTATTTGATGTGGACCATTCAATGATACCTAGCTAGTAGGTAGTTGGGTATTACTGTTATATTAATGTGTTGTGTGGAAATGGCAGGGATTAATTTGGTGGTTTGCTTAGGTGAGGGTGAGTAGTACAAATGTGGGAAGTTAGGATGCTCATAAGAGGTTAACAGGTAGGCTGTGGTTAGGATAGATAGAAGTGTAAGAGAGAGCACTAGTTTAATTTGAGCTGATTGAGGTGGTTTAGGCAGAATGATGGATTTTATGTTTAAACTTGAGGAAAGGGATATTAATTAGACAGAGTATAGAGAGGTAGGTTAATTTTAATTAATTTAGGCAGTAGGAGCTTGGGTTTGGTTGTTAGCTAACTTTCAATCAGTTTAGACAGTTGGGTCTTTGGATTGGTAATCTGGGGTGGTGAGTGTGGTTACAGAAGTCTAAGGTTAGGACCAGTGGAGGTGGGTGGGAGGGATTTGGAGGGTAGGGTAGGGGAGCGGAGTGAGCCCATTGGGCGAACAGAGCAGGTAGAGACAAGAGTAGGGCTAGACTAGAGAAAACAATCGGTAAATGCTTATTCTTGAGGGAGAGTTAGTTTGCTGGTCTGGATAGAGTCCAGGGATGCAGTAGTGTTGACAGTAAGAGGCAAACCGCTTGCTTTGGAGAAGGTAATAGAAATATGAGGGGTAGAATCTGAGGCAGACTGATAGCCCTATGGAAGGTGGACTAGGTGTGCACACCACCTAGTGGTTGGAAATGATGTGCTTGCAAAAATTATATTTTTATAAAAACTGTATATGGGAAGATAGCTTAACTGGGATAATGGAAGACATATAATAACAGGCATAAAAATATTAAACAAGAGAGAGTGGTGACAGAGGGTAGTGAGGGGATATGGCTGCTGGCTATACTAGTTTGGAAGCATACTTTAGACTGCTAGAAAGTAGTAGTTGCAATAAAAGCATAATAGCCATGTTTTAGGAAAATTACATACTTTCTGTCTTCCTTTCTTTGAAGGGTACAGAGATATGTGGTAGTTAGATGAAACAGTAGGAGAGTATTGCAGGGTTCCTTTACGTCAGGCAGTAAGATTTGACGCCTAGTTCAGGATAGGCAAAATTGAGGAGCCTGGAACTTTGGGAGAGAGAGAAGGAGCTGTAGTGAAGAGAAAAACAGTCTTTAGAAAACTAGAAAATGCAAAAAGTGTTAGGCATATAAGACAAAATACTATTTATATACACACCTTAATGCAGTAATACAAAATAATAATATAGCAGGCAGGATTGCTATTGCATCAAGTTACCTAGGTCAGTATATTAAGGCAAGTATACCAGAAAGACGCTAAAAAAGACCTATACATTGGGTACACAGTATTAAAAAACAGCTGAGTAATGGAGTTCTTGCCTACTAGCAAATATACAGATAAGTCCTCAAATAAATGTAACAATAACAAAGCTAGTCACAGCATGAACAAGAAATGCTGCTGCTAGCAGGTAATTCTGGACAGTACATAATTTCAGAAAGCAAACGTTCTTTTTATCAGACATATAAGAATAAATAACTAAATGCGCACCAGTATTAATGTGGATGCTGTTATTTATTGAGAATTCCCGTAATGTGCCAGCGCACCACAAATGCATGGTTTAGAACAGTGCAATAGCTAAGGCTGAGTATAGGTTAATTAGGTGGGCCCTTTAAGTTCATTTTGATAGATAATTATATTGTAAGGCACAAAAAAACAAACTATTGAATCCTAGTAATGTTTGTACTGGCTAGTTCTAGCATATTATTGCTGAACATTCACTGTTTAAATTATGGTGACCTTTAGTAGCTCCACGAGGGTGACACACTAGTAAAAGACCTGCCAATTAGAAATGAAGAGCACAGAAATGTGACAACAGCCTTGAGCAATTAAATTTAGTGAGTACAAGGTCTTAACTTCCAGGTAGGCTAGAAGAAAACATAAATGATTTCTTAATCATCTGTAAATTGGATTAGCCCAGGTGTTCAGCCCACTGAGCATTCCCAGGACAGCCTCAGTATTTACTAATAACATTAGGCTGAAAACAAATAAACAAATGCCGTTCATAACAATTTCACAAGTATGTGCTAGCGTTCGAGCATCATAAGTGCCTTTCCAAATGATCTATAATCTAATTAGTTCTGGTGTTAAATCGCTGAACATTCACTGGGCAAATTGTGATAGTCGCTAGATCCAACAGGCTTAAAGTAAACGCCGTTCCTAAACAACTTCCTTCTAATATGGAGTAGTGTTCTATCTCTGAAGCATTCCTTTGATAAAATCAATAACTGCTAGTGGCTCCACGTGGGTAACGTAGTAGTGATAGATGCTAATGTTACGATTATAGCTAACATATGCAGTAAACAGCAATAACCTCTATAGGATATTTTACAGGAAAAAGTTGTTTTCACAGCAGTTAGGTGAACAATACTGTACAGGAAACGTTCCTTTTTTCTTAGGAATTTGATAAACACAAGTCAGTAAAACAATACTTCTCTACACACAGCAGTAAGGTCTGGAACCAGGGATGCACAGCAGCCAAGGGAAGGTGCAGATACTAAGGGATGATGCCACAAGGGGCATCAATATTTATTGGATTAAAAGGGATTTGAGGTAAGGGAGGGAGGAAGGGAGGGGAGTAGGAGGAGTAGTAGATGCAGGTATAAGGGGAGGCGATTACTTGTAGATGCAGGTATAGTAGGAGGGCTAAACTGTTGCAGTGTACGATAGACTAGGTAGCAGGTATAAGGAAAGAAAGTAGGCTGGAAGAAGGAGTAAGGAGATAGTGAAATGAGATAATTACTATACAAGACAGAAGATATAGGGCAGGTAAAAGATGTAGGTAGTTAAGGAAGAAAGATAAGTCCAAGTCAAGAAATATAGAATCAGGGACAGAGACAAGAGTAGAGACTATTCAATTTGTTTCTCCTGCAGCAGCGTCTTTGCTGATGCTAGTTTCAAATGTTTGGTCTCCAGCTCAAGTCTCTAACTCCAGATGGATTTTTAAGTCCTTTGAGGCAAAGTTGAACTGTCCATTTTCTGAAAGTTTTACATCCCCAAGGCCAGTCTGGTTGTCCTCCTCATTGCTGGTCTGTGATGCAGCTGTAACTAAGGCTTCAATCATGTCTGCTTTGGTCAGGATGCATGCACCAATCCTTTGTCTTGGCAGATTTCAGCCAAATGGCTGTTTGTCAGCTTGCCATACTCCTCTGCTGACATCCTTGCCTGCTCTCCCTGACTAACTAAGCTAACAAAAATAAATAAATAAATAAATAAAATTGTTGTGATATGAAACTCTGTTCACTGTTTGACTGCTTGAGAGTACAGACACCTTCTTTAGTGACCACTGTTTACAGGCTACAGGAGTTAAATATCCACACCACTGACTCCCAATATGTGGATATCCCACCACTGCCAACCACTTGCCCAAGTAGCTGACACTCTCTTGGAGATTTGTTTTACACACACACACACACACACACACACACACACACACACACACACACACACACACACACACACACACACACCCCTGGGAAAGGCTTGTACAGGTTTACTAGCTATGCCCCCTTCTGTCCAGACTATAAGGTAATTATCACTGCCACCAGAGCCCCTTATCAGCTACTTTAAGGCCCTTAACAATGGGTGTCCAATTTTACTGTGTAATGTTAATGCTAATACAAATGGTAGTTTGACCAAGAACAAGGTTCATAGGAGTGGCCCATACAGTGTCACCAAATAAACATGCAAGTACTCGTAAAACTTAAATATCTCTACACAGATCAGCCACATTGAAAGGTTTAAATATATTTAATAATATATAATAAAAGAACAAGATAATTCTAAAATATATATAATGTGTGTGCATGTGTACATATGTGTATATATATATATATATATATATATATATATATATATATATATATACAGTGGATATAAGTGTACACACCCCTGTTAAAATGCCAGGTTTTTGTGATATAAAAAATGAGACCACAATAAATCATTTCAAAACTTTTCCCACCTTTAATGTGACTTATAACTTATACAATTCAATTGAAATACAAACAAATCTGTTGGGGGAAAAATATATATAAAATAAAAAACATACAATAAGCTGGTTGCATAAGTATGCACACCCTTAAACTAATACCTTGTTGAAGCACCTTTTGATTTAATTACAGAATTCTGTCTTCTTGGGTAGGAGTCTTATCAGCATGGCACATCTTGACTTGGCAATATTTGCCCACTCTTCCTTGTAAAAGCGCCCCAAATCTGTCAGATTGCGAGGGCATCTCTTGTGCACAGTCGTATTCAGGTCACCCTACAGATTTTCTATTGGATTTAGGTCTGACCTCTGGCTAGGCCATTCCAAAACTTTAATTTTCTTCTGGTGAAGCCATTCTTTTATTGATTTGGATGTATGCCTAGAGTCATTGTCATGTTGAAAGGTGAAATTCCTCTTCATCTTCATCTTTCTAGCTGACGCCTGAAGGTTTTGGGACAAAAGTGACTGGGATTTGGAACTGTTCTTAATTCCCACCACGTTGAAAAAAGCCTCAGTTCCAGCTGAAGAAAAGCAACCCCAAAGCATGATACTGCTACCACCATGCTTCACTGTGAGGATGGTGTTCTTTTGGTGATGTGAAGTGTTGTTTTTGTGCCAAAAGTACCTTTTGGAATTGTGGCCAAAAAGTTCAACCTTGGTCTCATCAGACCATAACATGTATATATGTATATATATATATGTATGTATATATATATATATATATATATATATATATACATATATATATATATATATATATATATACGTATGTATATATATATATATATATATATATATATATATATATATATATATATATATATATATATATATATATATATATATAAATATGTATCTATATATATATATATATATATATATATATGTATATATACATATGTATATATATATATATATATATATATATATATATATATACATATATATATATATATATATATATACATGTATATATATATATATATATATATATATATATATATATATATATATATATATGTACATTATATATTGCTCCCCAGGCTAGTGAAAGGGGATAACATATTCATACTAAATCTAGAGCACTTGATAGTAGATGTTCATCGTGTTTCACGGTTGCAGTCATTACAATTGGGTTATCCTGCTGGCAGGCTTCCCGCAGTCGGCCTGAATTCCAAAGTTTAGGTCCGGCGTCGGTTGCTGTCACCTCCTCCCTGACGTCAGTGCACCAGGGGTATAAAAGATGCAGCTGATGCCATTTTCTTCAGTCTTTCTTGACGCGTGGTGCCCGAAGGAAAAGCAGTTCGCAAGTGCTGGTCGGCCGACTCTTGAGTTTTTCAAATTCGAATTTCAGATCCGAAGTCTTCATTAAAGCTAAGTACCCCGTTGGGGAAACTTTTTTCTTGTTCCAGACCGATGTCAGAAAATGTTAATAATTGTATTTCTTGTGGGAAGCAAATACCTCAAGGATTTTCATTCTTACTGTATTCCTTGCCCAGGCCCTGACCACGACGTTGGTAGTTGTCGGCTTTGTGCTAGATTTAACCAACGCACTATTAAGCGTCGGTACGATTTCGCATTTCATTACTTTGACAGAAGATTCAATTATATAATGCCGTCGGAACAGCCAACTACCGTAGTTTATAAAAAGCGCAAGGAAAAAGAAAAGGATAGGCATCCGAGGTCCAAAACCAACGACGAGGCTTCCGCTAGGCCAGTTTGCCGGTTCTCTGTGAGGCGCTTTCACAGCCTCTGATGCCTGCTACCTCAGAGCCACAGGCCGCCTCCGACTCCCACGTGGAGCTGACTAGGCCGCTGGAATCTCAAGGTATTGGACACTCAAACTATTCCCTCAGATGGGTTGGGAGCCGCTGAGCAGGCATCGGCTTTGGAGGTTGTTTTCAGGCCTACACAGTTATATGTGAAACCTACTTCAGCTTCAAAGACAGAGACTAAAAGCAGCTCTAAAGACAAAGAAACAAGTGCAGCATTCTCCTGGACAGGTCTCCATGCCAAAAAACAGATGCTTAAAATGGCCGAAGACCTAATTACTTTGAACAGGGGTTCTCATCCCCATCCTGATAAGAGGCCTAGGCAAGAGATAGAATATGAATCTTCAGATCAGGTTTCCATTTCCACTGATTCCTCTTCTGAACAGGAATATTCTCTTCCTCCCTATGAGGGTTCTGATGCTGAAAAGTCTATCCCTTCAGCCCATCCTCCTGAGGATTATTCTTTTGGGGAGACACTGCATACTATGAAGGAGCATTTACACTGGGAAAGCCAAGATTACTCAGAATCCAAGAAAAGGCTCAGAGACTTACTTTTATTACCTCAGCACAGGCCCCTTGCTATCCGTCCTGTTTTAGACATTGTAGATGATGTATTCTGAGAGTCCGGTCTGTCTCCAGACTCTTTACCTCCAGCTCCTGTTAAGCCAGACAGATACTACAGAGTTCCTGATTCACATAAATTTCTTTATAAAAACCCTTCTGCTGACCCAGAAACTATCTCTCAGGGTCCCAAAGGGGTCAAGGCTTCCACTGCAAAAAACCCTATCCCCTCTGATAGGGATTCTAGGGCCCTGGACAGATGCGAAAAAAGATTTATACTTTTGCTACCTTGGCTGTAAGAGCTTTAAATTGCCAGTTTCATATGCTAAAATATCAGCAATATCTTATGTCACTGCTTAAACAGAAAATGTTGACAAATTCAGAATGTGCAGAAAACAAGGAAATGCAGGGTTTATTGCATGCAGCTGAACAAGTGGGAAAGCATACTTTGCAATGTGGTTTTGATTCTCTAGAGGCCTCCTGCAGGGCCGCTGTTACAGGTTCTGTCATTAGGAGGCATGCTTGGTTAGAAGAACAGAATCAGCCTGATCATGTTAAAGCAAAACTATTAGATGACCCATTACAGCATGATACTTTGTTTGGTGTTAAAGCAGAAGAGGTGTTGAAGAAAATGGAGGATAAAGCTAAATCTATGCAAACAGTCAAGGATTTCTTGCAGGTACAGCCTCCCAGATTTAACAGGAACTGGCCTACAAAGAATTGGTCCTTTCCAGTGTCAGACAGGCCGCAAAGAGGCAGATACAGATGCCCCAGAGGCAGATCACAACCCCAAGGCTCATACAGGCCTAAACAATGGGGTGCTTCTACCTCCAAAAGCGGAGAGGCAAAATCACAGCCATACAGGAAACAGTCTCAATGACTTTCCTCTGCCAGCACCAAGCACTTATCTTCTGGCAGCCCCTTTGGGGGGAAAACTAGCACTTTGTACACAAAATTGGCACGTGATCACCCAGGACAAATGGGTCTTAAATATCGTATCACAAGGCTACAGGTTCCATTTTCACACCCTGCCAAGCCAAACGGTATGCCAGACCTGCCACGCAGTCAATGGGCAGAGGCACAAAAACAAGTTTCATCCCTCATGGACATGAGAGCCATTCAGCTAATACCACAGCAAGATCAGGGACTAGGATTCTACTCAAGGCTATTCTTGTTCCCCAGAAAGGACAAAGCCTGGAGGCCAATACTGGACCTGTCTATCCTAAACACATTCCTGGATATTCCAAAATTCAAAATGTTAAATGCAGCAGCTTCTGCCCATGCTGGGCAAGAAGGCTTGGCTTGTGACTTTAGACCTAAAAGAGGCATACCTGCATGTCCCAATCAGACAATCATGCAGCAGATACCTCATATTTATAGCTGGCTCAATGCACTACCAGTTCTCTGCACAGCCCTTTGGCTTATCTACTGCACCCAGGGTC
Organism: Protopterus annectens; assembly: GCF_019279795.1. Taxonomy (NCBI): domain Eukaryota; kingdom Metazoa; phylum Chordata; order Ceratodontiformes; family Protopteridae; genus Protopterus; species Protopterus annectens. The sequence goes on from NC_056739.1 coordinate 1,059,019,527, forward strand.
TTCCCAAAATGCCTGGCACCAGTGATTGCATTTTGCAGACAAAGAGGAATACAAATATATCCTTACTTGGATGACTGCCTTATTCAAGCAGAGAACAAGGACATTCTACTACAGCATCTGGCGTTTGTAAAAAGATTACTAACAGGTCTAGGGTACACAGTAAACGAAAAGAAATCAAAACTCGTACCCTCTCAAGAGATCATATTCCTTGGTGCAAGCTTAAATACAACTGCCCAGATGGCTTATCTCACGCCAGACAAACACAGACAACTGACTACTTATTTCAAAATGTTGGCAACAAAGACCCAGTTATCTGCAAGAAAAATTTTGCAGGCTTTGGGCTTCATGGCATCCTGCATTCTGCT